>NW_026903450.1:0-3834 GCF_024500385.1 Phyllopteryx taeniolatus
AGCTCGAAAAAGTTCGGTCTTAATCTACAAACACGTCAAAACGCGTGTTGAACAACAGGAAGTGTGCGAAGATGCAAACATTCAAGGATTCATCCACATTTGACACATTATATGGCACAAACAAGTTGGATACAGTTGTGTGTTACTTACATCACTCCAACAGGTAGGAGGCTGATGCTCACCACCGACGGTGCACCGCTGACCTGCAAAAAAAAATTGTTATGAACGTACTTTTTATAACTACTCAGTTATAACAAGTAACGAAAATTCCTCAACAGCAGAATAAGAAGCACCATTAAACACGATTTAAGATAGGATAATATTGTATCCCCAATGAGCAAATGCCGGTGTAACAGGAGCACACAGTACATTATTTAGCAAAAAATAAAAATACATATTCAGAAACAAAGCTTTATTCAATGACTTTCTTAAACCTAAGTAGCTTGCGACCCACAACCCCAGAGAAAAAAAACGGGCACTTGTGTCTATGGATAGGATCAATTAATTACAGTATGGAATCACATTTTTTGCTGCGAGTTCCATAAATTTCCATGTGCGCATTTGAGATTTAGGTATGAATCGTCTCCTACCTGCTTCTCGTTGGTAGAGCCATCTTGCCCGAGTCCGCGCTCACCACTATCCAAAATGGTTTTCCCACTCACGGGTCATCCATTCAATACACTCGGAATGGGGCTTAGCTAGTTCACTTGGTATTTAGCTTCCTTCCCATTATAGGACCCGCCCTAAAATAGTAAATCCGCCTATCACACACGGTGAAGGACTGGGGGCGCTCCTTTTGTGACGTCAGGCGTCAAGTACAAAGAGCGGCAATGGCGAAGCTAACGAGCAGGCTAGCTAACTGACGCCCAATCGTGACCGGACATTTTGGACCGTAAACCCCGAGGAAAATAATAAAAACGCCTACTTTTGACCTTTCAGAGACCATCACAATATGTGAGTCTTCTCGAAGGTGGCTTGCAATGTGGGCCGCCAATTTAGGAGCCACAATGTTAAAAACAACAGTCAAAGTGATTTTAGCTTGGAAAAAAAGACAATTATATCCATGACACTCCGTTAATGTCCTGTTGTGGGTGGTCGTTTTTGCCAGACACAACACAAATTGGTTCAATTCATCTAACAGCCGTAATACATTCAGACATATTGTGAAATTGAAACAAATGCCAAATGGCGGTACATTTCTTGTATTTCCCTCAGGTTTCCAAGTTTTCTCAAGTATTTAGCTGGCCGCCATTTCACAATATTTTGCTGTTAACGGTACAAACCACAGCAAAAATGAATCAGAGTGACTGATTAAGTGTACGCAGAGGTGGCGAGAGAAGCCAAATACTGTACTCAAGTCAGAATACTTTTACTTTAGAATTATGTGACTCGTCTAAGTAAAAAGTAGTCCTCCAAATAGTTACTTGAGTAAGAGTAAGAAAGTACTCCGTGGAAAAACACCTAGTGAGTAAGTAGTGAGTAACTTCAAAATGTTTTTTTAAATCAGAGCATGAACGGCAAATAAAATCGAAATAGATATAATATCATTTCGTCATTTTTCTGATTTGTGCTTATATTTAACCTGATGGATTGGTATTTTTTCACTAACATAACAAACAAATTCATTGCATGATGATTTCAGAAAAGGATTGCTGTCTAGCCCTGACTAACTCTTGGTTAATTTACAAAGTCTTTGTCTGTCGAGGTCATAGTCAATTTGGAGTTGAGTTTTTCTCCACTTACGTTCTGCTTTCCTACACTTTGATTTAGAGGTCTTTAACATCAATGTGCTCCTCCACGGTGTTCTAGTCGCCTCAAGATTGTCATAGTTTTAATAGCAGCGACAGCATTCATGACATTTGAGGAATTTACAGGTGAATTATCCCAAAGTCCATCAACTGTCTCAGGATTCACAGTTTGTGGCACAGCAATGGTGTCCATAAACTTAGTGGCGGTACTCTCCTTTATGTACCTTTTCTTAATAGACAGAGGTTGTCTGAACTTTTGGAAGAATCTGCAATTCAAAGAAGACACAAAAATGGTCAGAAATAGCCAAATCCTGAATGTCAATTGATATAATTTCAACATCCTTAGAGCTGACCAGGTCTAAGATGTGACCTTGAGTGCGGGTTGGACTCTTAATATGTTGAGAGAAGTCAAATGTGTCTAGTATGGCAGAGAGTTCTTTAAATTTTTATTACGTTATTGTGAACATGAATATTAAAGTCTCCCATTATGACAAAATAGTTGTAGTCAGTACAAATAACAGATAGCAGTTCTGAAAGGTCCTCCATAAATTTTCTATTGTATCTTGGAGGCCTATAAATTATTAAAACAATCACCTTTGGGTCACGTTTAACGAAAAAACAGAGACATTCAAAAGAGCTAAAAATCACCCGGGATAATTTCTTTACACTGAAATAATAAAAAATATAATTTTATTTGATCAAGATTGTATTTATTATGTTTTGGGTGAATTAATATTGTTCGGCAATATATGAATTTGCAAATTCATACTGGATTTTATTTGACGTTCATGCTCTGATTTAAAAAAAAATCACAAGTTACTCACTACTTACTCACGAGGTGTTTTTTCACGGAGTACTTTCTTACTCTTACTCAAGTAATTATTTGGAGGACTGCTTTTTACTGAGACGAGTCACATTATTCTAAAGTAAAAGTATTCTTTCTTGAGTACAGTATTTGGCTTCTCTCGCCACCTCTGCGTACACTTAATCAGTCACTCTGATGAATTTTTTCTGTGGTTTGTACTGTTAACAGCAAAATATTGTGAAATGGCGGCCAGCTAAATACTTGAGAAAACTTGGAAACCTGAGGGAAATACAAGAAATGTACCGCCATTTGGCATTTGTTTAAATTTTGCAATATGTCTGAATGTATTACGGCTGTTAGATGAATTGAACCAATTTATGTTGTGTCTGGCAAAAACGACCACCCATAACAGGACATTAACGGAGTGTCATGGATATAACTGTCTTTTTTTTCCAAGCTAAAATCGCTTTGACTGTTGTTTTGAACATTGTGGCTCCTAAAATGGCGGCCACATCGCAAGCCCCTTCGAGAAGACTCACCATATTAGTGATGGTCTCTGAAGGTCAAAAGAGGCGTTTTTATTATTTTCTCGGGGTGGAATGGACAAAATGTCGCTCAAATTGGCCGTCAGTTAGCTAGCTCGCTCGTTAGCTCAGCCATTGCCGCTCTTTGAACTTGACCGCGTGACGTCACAAAGAGCACCCCAGTCTTCGCCGTTGTGATTGGCGGATTGAGTTATTTGGGCGGTCCTATAATGGGAAGGACCATAAATACCAAGTGACCAAGAAAAGCCCCATTCGAGTGACATGATGGATGATCGAGAGTGGGAAACCATTTGGGAAGTGGTGAGCGCGGACTCGGCCAAGATGCTCAACCAACGAGAGCAGGTAGGAGACGATTCATACATAAATCTCAAATGCGCACATGGAAATTTTTGGGATATGCAGCAAAAACGTTGATTCCATACTGTAATAATTGATCTTCATCCATAGACACAAGTGCCCGTTTTTTTCTCTGGGGTTGTGGGTCGCAAGCCACTTAGGTTTAAGAAAGTCATTGAATAAAGCTTCGTTTCTGAATATGTCTTTTTATTATTTGCTAAATAATGTACTGTGTGCTCCTGTTACACCGACATTTGCTCATTGGGGATACAATATTATCCTATCTTAAATCATGTTTAATGGTGGTTCTTATTCTGCTGTTGAGGAATTTTCGTTACTTGTTATAACTGAGTAGTTATAAAAAGTACGTTCATAACAATTTTTTTTTGCAGGTCAGCGG
>NW_026903451.1:0-3817 GCF_024500385.1 Phyllopteryx taeniolatus
ATGGAGCTCTCCCTTCCAGCATGGAGCTCTCCCTTCCAGCATGAGCTCTGAAGCGTCTGATCTGACGCCCGGAAGGGAGCTCCGACTTCCCGCATGGACCTCTGGCATCAAGCATGGACCTCTGGCATCAAGCATGGAGCTCTCCCTTCCAGCATGGAGCTCTCCCTTCCAGCATGGAGCTCTGAAGCGTCTTATCTGACGCCCGGAAGGGAGCTCCGACTTCCCGCATGGACTTCTGGCATCAAGCATGGAGCTCTCCCTTCCAGCATGGAGCTCTCCCTTCCAGCATGGAGCTCTGAAGCGTCTGATCTGACGCCCGGAAGGGAGCTCCGACTTCCCGCATGGACCTCTGGCATCAAGCATGGACCTCTGGGCATCAAGCATGGAGCTCTCCCTTCCAGCATGGAGATCTCCCTTCCAGCAGGAGCTCTGAAGCGTCTGATCCGACGCCCGGAAGGGAGCTCCGACTTCCAGCATGGAGATCTCCCTTCCAGCATGGAGCTCTGAAGCGTCTGATCCGACGCCGGAAGGGAGCTCCGACAGCTCTCCCTTCCAGCATGGAGCTCTCCCTTCCAGCATGGAGCTCTGAAGCGTCTGATCTGACGCCCGGTAGGGAGCTCCGACTTCCCGCAATGTACCTCTGGCATCAAGCATGGACCTCTGGCATCAAGCATGGAGCTCTCCCTTCCAGCATGGAGCTCTCCCTTCCAGCATGGAGATCTCCCTTCCAGCATGGAGCTCTGAAGCGTCTGATCCGACGCCCGGAAGGGAGCTCCGACAGCTCTCCCTTCCAGCATGGAGATCTCCCTTCCAGCATGGAGCTCTGAAGCGTCTGATCTGACGCCCGGTAGGGAGCTCCGACTTCCCGCAATGTACCTCTGGCATCAAGCATGGACCTCTGGCATCAAGCATGGAGCTCTCCCTTCCAGCATGGAGCTCTGAAGCGTCTGATCTGACATGGAGCGGCAAAGACTTGGACAGCCGAAGCCACCACACTGAGGTATGGAGGAAGGGATGACTACAGCGCCCCACACGACCGAAATCGGTACTTCACACGCGAAACTGCCTCTGGTAGAAACTCCATTCATTTGAATGGGAAGATGACTACTTGGGTCGCTCGCACCAGCAAGGAGCATCACTTTCCAGCATGGAGCTCTCCCTTCCAGCTTGGAGCTCTCCCTTCCAGCTTGGAGCTCTCCCTTCCAGCATGGAGCTCTGAAGCGTCTGATCCGACGCCCGGAAGGGAGCTCCGACAGCTCTCCCTTCCAGCATGGAGATCTCCCTTCCAGCATGGAGCTCTGAAGCGTCTGATCCGACGCCGGAAGGGAGCTCCGACAGCTCTCCCTTCCAGCATGGAGCTCTCCCTTCCAGCATGGAGCTCTGAAGCGTCTGATCTGACGCCCGGTAGGGAGCTCCGACTTCCCGCAATGTACCTCTGGCATCAAGCATGGACCTCTGGCATCAAGCATGGAGCTCTCCCTTCCAGCATGGAGCTCTCCCTTCCAGCATGGAGATCTCCCTTCCAGCATGGAGCTCTGAAGCGTCTGATCCGACGCCCGGAAGGGAGCTCCGACAGCTCTCCCTTCCAGCATGGAGATCTCCCTTCCAGCATGGAGCTCTGAAGCGTCTGATCTGACGCCCGGTAGGGAGCTCCGACTTCCCGCAATGTACCTCTGGCATCAAGCATGGACCTCTGGCATCAAGCATGGAGCTCTCCCTTCCAGCATGGAGCTCTGAAGCGTCTGATCTGACATGGAGCGGCAAAGACTTGGACAGCCGAAGCCACCACACTGAGGTATGGAGGAAGGGATGACTACAGCGCCCCACACGACCGAAATCGGTACTTCACACGCGAAACTGCCTCTGGTAGAAACTCCATTCATTTGAATGGGAAGATGACTACTTGGGTCGCTCGCACCAGCAAGGAGCATCACTTTCCAGCATGGAGCTCTCCCTTCCAGCTTGGAGCTCTCCCTTCCAGCTTGGAGCTCTCCCTTCCAGCATGGAGCTCTGAAGCGTCTGATCCGACGCCCGGAAGGGAGCTCCGACTTCCTGCATGGACCTCTGGCATCAAGCATGGACCTCTGGCATCAAGCATGGAGCTCTCCCTTCCAGCATGGAGATCTCCCTTCCAGCATGGAGCTCTCCCTTCCAGCATGGAGCTCTGAAGCGTCTGATCCGACGCCCGGAAGGGAGCTCCGACTTCCCGCATGGACCTCTGGCATCAAGCATGGACCTCTGGCATCAAGCATGGAGCTCTCCCTTCCAGCATGGAGCGCTCCCTTCCAGCATGGAGCGCTCCCTTCCAGCATGGAGCTCTCCCTTCCAGCATGGAGCTCTGAAGCGTCTGATCCGATGCCCGGAAGGGAGCTCCGACAGCTCTCCCTTCCAGCATGGAGATCTCCCTTCCAGCATGGAGCTCTGAAGCGTCTGATCCGACGCCCGGAAGGGAGCTCCGACAGCTCTCCCTTCCAGCATGGAGCTCTCCCTTCCAGCATGGAGCTCTGAAGCGTCTGATCTGACGCCCGGAAGGGAGCTCCGACTTCCCGCATGGACCTCTGGCATCAAGCATGGACCTCTGGCATCAAGCATGGAGCTCTCCCTTCCAGCATGGAGATCTCCCTTCCAGCATGGAGCTCTGAAGCGTCTGATCCGACGCCCGGAAGGGAGCTCCGACAGCTCTCCCTTCCAGCATGGAGATCTCCCTTCCAGCATGGAGCTCTGAAGCGTCTGATCCGACGCCGGAAGGGAGCTCCGACAGCTCTCCCTTCCAGCATGGAGCTCTCCCTTCCAGCATGGAGCTCTGAAGCGTCTGATCTGACGCCCGGTAGGGAGCTCCGACTTCCCGCAATGTACCTCTGGCATCAAGCATGGACCTCTGGCATCAAGCATGGAGCTCTCCCTTCCAGCATGGAGCTCTCCCTTCCAGCATGGAGATCTCCCTTCCAGCATGGAGCTCTGAAGCGTCTGATCCGACGCCCGGAAGGGAGCTCCGACAGCTCTCCCTTCCAGCATGGAGATCTCCCTTCCAGCATGGAGCTCTGAAGCGTCTGATCCGACGCCCGGAAGGGAGCTCCGACAGCTCTCCCTTCCAGCATGGAGATCTCCCTTCCAGCATGGAGCTCTGAAGCGTCTGATCTGACGCCCGGTAGGGAGCTCCGACTTCCCGCAATGTACCTCTGGCATCAAGCATGGACCTCTGGCATCAAGCATGGACCTCTGGCATCAAGCATGGAGCTCTGAAGCGTCTGATCCGACGCCCGGAAGGGAGCTCCGACTTCCCGCAATGTACCTCTGGCATCAAGCATGGACCTCTGGCATCAAGCATGGACCTCTGGCATCAAGCATGGAGCTCTCCCTTCCAGCATGGAGCTCTCCCTTCCAGCATGGAGATCTCCCTTCCAGCATGGAGCTCTGAAGCGTCTGATCTGACGCCCGGTAGGGAGCTCCGATAGCTCTCCCTTCCAGCATGGAGATCTCCCTTCCAGCATGGAGCTCTGATGCGTCTGATCCGACGCCCGGAAGGGAGCTCCGACAGCTCTCCCTTCCAGCATGGAGATCTCCCTTCCTGCATGGAGCTCTGAAGCGTCTGATCTGACGCCCGGTAGGGAGCTCCGACTTCCCGCATGTACCTCTGGCATCAAGCATGGACCTCTGGCATCAAGCATGAGCTCTCCCCTTCCAGCATGGAGCTCTCCCTTCAGCATGGAGCTCTCCCTTCCTGCAGGAGCTCTGAAGCGTCTGATCCGGACGCCGGAAGGGAGCTCCGACAGCTCTCCCTTCCAGCATGGAGCTCTCCCCTTCATGCATGGAGCTC
>NW_026903452.1:0-3813 GCF_024500385.1 Phyllopteryx taeniolatus
GGGAAAAAACTGAGCGGATTTGCGAAAGTTGGTGACAGAAAGTCCGGAGTAGCCTCCTTGAATGACAATGTGGAAAAGAACTGAACGTGAACGAATGTTTTTGATGAACAGTTTTGAATCATTCAGTACACTCAAATGCTCATCACTTTCAGTAACATAGTACCATGCTTAATTACCACACAACTGCATCACTATTAAAAACACTGTCTTCTTTTTCATTGACCAATGATCAGGGGAGAGCGCGGACGCAGTCCCCCACACACTGTCTGCAACGCAGTTCTTTACTATTACAAATATTACTGAGACCAAAGTTATCGATTTAATTCATTCACTCAAACCATCTAAGGCAAAGGATGTTTTTGGAATGGACACGAGCATGCTCAAAGATCTAGGTTCAACTCTTGCTACTCCTATTGCCTCAATCATTAATCTTTCAATTTCATCTGGTCACTTTCCAAAGGCCTGGAAATCTGCTATTGTTACCCCTGTCTTTAAATCCGGTGACTCAACTTCTCTGAATAACTACCGACCTATAAGCATTCTTCTGGCCATTTCCAAAGTTGCAGAAAAATGGGTGTGAGAGCAGATTGTCCATTATTTAATCAGCAGCTCCCCCTCTCTCCACGCCATGCAGTTTGGTTTCAGATCCAAGCATTCCACTGAAATGGTTGCATGCCTCTTCATTGAGAAAATAAAATCTTCTCTCGACAAGGGTGGAGTTGTAGGGGCGGTGTTCTTGGACCTCAGGAAAGCTTTCAATACAATAAATCACTCTGTTCTTCCTACCATGCTCTCAAAATTTAACTTCTCTCGCAAAGCTGTGAGCTGGATTGAATCATAACTGCATGACCGAACAAAATCTGTATCATTTAACAACTGCAGATCAGAGTCTCTTAGGCTAACCTCTGGAGTCCCTCAGGGATCAATATTAGGCCCCCTTTTATTTAGTCTATATATCAATGATTTGCCCACTGTTTGCTCTGAAGCAGAGTGCGTAATGTATGCAGACGACACAGTTTTCTTTGTTAATGGTCGCTCCAAAGATACTGTTGCTGCTAAACTCACTAATACAATGTCCTGTGTCACAACTTGGTTGCAGGAGTGCTGTCTACAGCTAAACGTTTCTAAAACTGTAGGCATGTATTTCACTAAAACAAAGATAGTATCACCTGACCCCGATATACTTGTTCATGGAGAAAAAATGCAAATTGTCAGCCAATACAAATATCTTGGGTTAATAATAGATTCACAGCTTTCCTTTAAAGCCCATATTGACAAATTGTGTAAAAATATCAAATTAAACCCTGCAAATTTTCGTGCAATTCGGAATGAAATGTCAACTGAAGCTGCAAAAATTTACTTGCATTCAATGATTCTTAGTCACTTTAACTATTGCATAACCAGTTGGTCCCAGGCTGGTTAGAATGCAAAAAAACCATTGGAAGTTTTGTACAAACAAGTAATTAAAGTGATGGATAAAAAACCAAGGCACTATCATAACTGTGCAATTTAAAAAAAATACAGTCTTTTAAACTGGGACAGTCTTCACATATTTGCAGATTTAAATTTGATTTATAAAGTACTGCTTGATTTGGCCCCAGCTCCTATGGCTGAGTTCATCAGCCAAAGAAACAGCTCTGAACGTGTCACTCGAGGCTCTGTCAGGGGTGACTGTCTCATTCCTCTGCGCAGGAGCACTTTCAGTAAGTCAGCCTGGTCAGTGAGGAGCGCTGGTGAGTGGAACTCAGTACCTGAGGAGGTTAAACTGCTTACAACATACAAGGCCTTCACAAAAAAACTGAAAATGTGGCTAGTTAACAACTATAGCTGCACTAAAAGACAAGTAAAAGACAAGTATGTTATGTTGTTTTTTTGTTATAATCAAAAAAATTATGGTTTTATTCTCTCTTAATAGTATAGTTTGATTATGTATCTTGTATTATGTTGTCTTGTAGATGTATTTTACTGCTTTTTTACATCATGGCCAGGGGACTACAGATGAAAAGTAGCCTTCTGGCCATGTGTACTTCATGTGTTTCATGAAATTGGATTATCCCCTTTCTAAAATAAACTGATAAACCAAACCACCAAAAATTATGCAGTCAAGATTCCCACATTTGGGGAATTCGCAGAGGTCAGCACAACCAGAGTATAATGGCTGAACCTCACCCTGGGCGAACCACCTTCTTGTTCATAGTGTCTCCCCTGCCAGGTAAGTATGAATTGGACACGGCGCGAGCACCCAAGTCATTCACGCGCACGCTATGTCAAGCGACGGTGTCGTCCTGAGCATGTGAACAACCACACACACAACGGGCAAGCCGGAACATACACTAGATGAAACGCTACTGTGTGCTAATACATGAATACATATGCTTCTTATTTGAGAATTTCAGTATAAATTGAGGCAGTAAATGGATACCCATAATGGACAACGGCATCGAGACATGATAAAATAACTTGAAAGTGGGGTCATTCACACCCAGAAACATAAACCACCCATTCGGGGTACAACCTGAACTGGTTGCCAGCCAATCGCAGGGCACATACAAACAAACAACCATTCACACTCACATTCACACCACCGTGCTGCCATGATTTAACTAATTAAAGAAAATCTAAAAAATGTAAACATAATTAGAGGACTTGAAGAAAATAATGCATTCGTCTCGTCGAATGTCACACACTGATAACACTTTCGGGTACAACAGTTTGATGTGTGTCTCAAAACGCTACTGCCACCTACTGTGACATTTTGTGCATGACAACCTTGGCAAATACTCAAGCAGGCGAGTGGTCTTAACAGTGGTTGTCAACTGTCACCCGCATGTTTCTAATGTTGTAAAGCCGGCAGCCGTGAACCAATGGTTAAGATCATCGCCTGCCACCGTGGGGGGCCTAGGTTCAAAACCCCGACTGGACCATCCACCAACATCCCCCAGACTCACGGCTGTGGTGTCCTTGAGCAAGACACTGATACCCCGAAAAGCTCCCCGGCGCTTCAGCTGCCCCCTCCTCTCGTGTGTTCCACTAACATGTGTATGTGTTCACTGTGATGGGTTAAATACAGAGAACACATTTTGTGTGCATGCATGTTCATGACAATAAAAGATGAAATTGAGACAAGAAATGGTTACATAATGCACAGCGGCATCGAGAAACGATCAAATAAGTTGAAAGTGAGGTCATTAACACCCAGAAACAAATAAACCACCCATTCGGGTTTAAGAGAGACCAATGATTTGACTAATTTAAGAAAATCGAATGTAAACATAATTGGAAGTAGTTCTTGACGAAATAACGCATTCGTCTGATCCATCCATCCATTTTCTGAGCCGCTTCTCCTAACTAGGGTCGCGGGCGTGCTGGAGCCTATTCCAGCTAACATCGGGCAGGAGGCGGGGTACACCCTGAACCGGTTGCCAGCCAATCGCAGGGCACAGACAAACAAACAACCATTCACACTCACATTCACACCTACAGGCAATTTAGAGTCGTCAGTTAACCGAGCATGCATGTTTTTGGGATGTGGGAGGAAACCGGAGTGCCCGGAGAAAACCCACGCAGGCACGGGAAGAACATGCAAACTCCACACAGGCGGGGCCAGGGATTGAAACCCAGTCCTCAGAACTGTGAGGCAGACGCTCTAACCAGTCTCCACCGTGCCGCCGACACAGATACAATTGGATGTTTTTTTTACGCAGGTGAATAAAAGCCTTCTCCAGTGGTTCTCAACTGTTGTCACCCGCATGTTCCTAATGTTGCAAAGTCGCGACCTACTTGTACATGTACAGTATATTATATTTGTAAATG
>NW_026903453.1:0-3787 GCF_024500385.1 Phyllopteryx taeniolatus
CGTTAAAGTCAAAATTTACGTCGAAATACTTCTGGTATTCAACGGGTATTTTCCCACGTGATTGTGACAGCAAGCTCAGTGTGTGTGGGCGTGTGCGTCGATGTGTGAGTGAGATGGGACTGCGCAGGCATCGTCCAGTGGGACTGTGAAGGAGGAAGGAGTGCGCGCCGGTGCAAGTGTGTACAGTGGCAAGTGTAGTGATTGTAGTTGGGTGCTGATTATCAATCTCCAGGATATTTTTAGAGATATCAGACACCATGTCATTGGTAAAACACCGTACTTTGGTCTTCTTCTCACAACAAAAACGTTTCCCATCCTTGACAGCTCCATCACCAACTATTAACCTTTGGAGTGCCATTTCTTTCTTGTATGATTTAGTTTCATACCTTTCAGTGGTGGTGGGGGGTGAGCATTCTTGGCCAGAGTCTTGTAAAAGTGGCTCAAATCTATTGGTCAGTCTGATGTCAATGTTTTGCATTGACTTGCGTCCTTTTTTCTTGCCCTTCACTGTCACGACCATCCACGGCCGCTCACTCGGGGTTGAAGCAGCTCGCAATGCAGGCCAGCCGGATTCCTCAGTCATCTGCTGGTGTTGTATCCCCGCTTTTAGATGTCCCATATGTTTGGGCTTTGCTCCCAGTAAATTCCAGGGAGAACTGCTGGATGGAGACTGTCCATTTACATCCACATACACTTCAAGACGGTGGATTTTTGTTTCCAGAATTGACATCCTCTGCAGCAGTCCGCGATAGTCCTCAGTGGAAAAGGGAGGCATCTTGATTGCTGGTCTTTTTGCTAATAGCAGGCTTGTACCTAATTAGCAGGCCACGCTCACGTAATGGTGAGAGGGTATCAGAAAATATTGGAATATGGCAATAACTGACTATCTACAAAAAAAGTACAGTCCCACAGGTTTAAAAATATCCAGGAATCATCCATCCATCCATCCATTTTCTGAGCCGCTTCTCCTCACTAGGGTCGCGGGGGTGCTGGAGCCTATCCCAGCTGTCATCGGGCAGGAGGCGGGGTACACCCTGAACTGGTTGCCAGCCAATGGCAGGGCACATAGAAACAAACAACCATTCGCACTCACAGTCATGCCTACGGGCAATTTAGCGTCTCCAATGAATGCATGTTTTTTGGGATGTGGGAGGAAACCGGAGTGCCCGGAGAAAACCCACGCAGGCACGGGGAGAACATGCAAACTCCACACAGGCGGGGACGGGGATTGAACCCCGCACCTCAGAACTGTGAGGCTGACGCTCTAACCAGTCGGCCACCGTGCCGCCCATCCAGGAATCACTGCTTCTAATTTTTTTTTTTGAGAAGAAAAACAAGCTTATCAGCTACAATAAACTGTAGGAGGAGATAGTGGAGAAGTCTATCTATGGCGAGCAGATATGACATTTAAAAGCTAAATTTAACTAATATGGAATCAACATTATAAATATCAACAACGTCTGTGTTATTAGTTGTAATTACATGTTGAGGATATAGTGAGGATAAGTGGTACAGAAAATGGATGGATGAATGATCCGTTGGGTTGAACACTGTAATGTGATCGTGGCTCGAGTTGGTAGGACAGATAGAGATAAGTGCAATTCAGTTTAGGTCTCCGCAGCATCATTTTGTCTTTTTTGCCATTCATGTGTCTCGGGTTTCTCATTAAATACAATTCAGTTGCAGATCTCACCAGTTGAATTCCGGATATCTGCAACTGAATTATAGCTGTCTGTGATTCCTGTTTGAAATATCTACAAGCCAAGTTCATTTTGACTTGTCATAGTTCAAGTTATAGTTATCTACAATGTAATTTTGCCCGGTTAAAACTTGATTTGAGATATATGAAAATGGACAAGTCGATAGAGTCTCTTGAATTGAAGTAAATTAAGGATATATGTAACGGTCCACTGGAATTATTAACGGTCCATTTTAGATATATGTAATGGCGAACATTCACAAATGGCAAACAGATGCAACATTTCAAAGGGAGAGTAAGTTTGACTATTCGGAACAAACAAACATACATACATACATACATACACTCTAAAAATGATTGGGTCAAAAACAACCCAAAAGGGGTTATTTGGGTAACCTCATGCGTTCCTGAAGTTGGACCCACCCAACGAGTGGTTATTTTAGACCAGCAGGTCTGGGTGAGGGGGTTAGATCCTGCAATTTGGGTTGGGGTGGTCTACCCCAAAATGGGTTGAACACGACCCCGCTGTTGGGTCGAACGCGACCTTGCCGTTGGGTTGAACACAACCCTGCAGTTGGGTCGAATGTGCTCTTGCCGTGGGATTGGTCAAAAGTGGAAAAAAAAAAGTGGCCTAAAAGAACCATCCATCAATTTTTTTGTACCGCATTTCCTCACTTGGGTCGTGGGTGTACTTAAGCCTTTGGGACGCTGTACCCGATGGCGCCGTCATGCTTCCCGGCTTCCACATTCATCGAGCGGACCGCGACATGGAATCATCGGGGAAAACAAAGGGCGGCGGGATATGCCTCTATATCAACGAAAAATGGTGTACGGACGTCACGGTGCTCAGCACACACTGCAGCCCGCATTTGGAGTCGCTATTTTTAAACTGTAAACCATTCTACTCGCGACGTGAGTTCGCATCATTCATACTGGCTGGCGCGTACATACCGCCTCAAGCTAACACGAACGCCGCACTGCTAACGCTCGCCGAACAAGTCAACGAAATTGAAAAAAAACACCCGGACTCACCCCTCATTATTCTCGGGGACTTTAACAAAGCTAAACTCAACCACGAACTCCCTAAATACAAGCAGCACATCGACTGTCCTACCAGGGAAAATAATACTTTAGACCACTGCTACACTAAAAAAACGCATACCGTGCTATACCTCGTGCAGCCCTGGGCTCATCTGATCGCTGCTTAATACACTTAATACCGACGTACAGGCAAGAACTTAAATGCGCGAAGCCTTCAGTGAAAACAGTGAAAAAGTGGACCAATGAAGCCAAGATGGAACTTCAAAGCTGTTTAGACTGCACAGACTGGAGTGTCTTTGAAAATTCAGCTGGCAGCCTGGATGAATATACGGACACTGTCACATCCTATATCAGTTTCTGTGAAGAGGTTTGTGTACCAACAAAATCATTTCGCACATTCAACAACAACAAGCTGTGGTTCATTGCTAAACTTAAGCAGCTTCGCCAAGCTAAGGAGGACGCATATCAGAGCGGGGACAGGGCCCTGTATAATCGAGCTAGAAACCAGCTGACTTAAGAAATTAACATTGCAAAGAGGATCTATGCAGCAAAGTTGGAAAATCAGTTTAGCGCAAACGACTCAATCAGTCTGGCATGCATTCCAATCGCTGACTAATTACAAGCGACGATCCCCCCAAGCTGAGAACAATAGCACACTAGCCAACGACTTGAATACCTTCTACTGCAGATTTGAAAAGGACACTTTCAGACCACACATCCACCTGGCCGCAACCGCGACCACAATCACACCTCTGACTTCGTTATGATGCGTTAACCATCCATGAACAGGATGTGAGACGGATCTTCAAACAACAAAAGATTAACAAAGCGGCAGGCCAGGACCATATCTCCCCATCCTGCCTCAAAGTCTGCGCGGACCAGCTCGCTCCAGTCTTCACTCAGATCTTCAATAGATCTCTGGAAATGTGCGAAGTTCCATCCTGTTTCAAACGCTCCACCATTCCAGTCCCCAACAAATCTGCAATCTCGGGTCTGAATGACTACAGGCCTGTCGCTTTGACATCTGTGGTCATGAAGTCCTTTGAA
>NW_026903454.1:0-3774 GCF_024500385.1 Phyllopteryx taeniolatus
GGGGACGTGACAGGTGTTGGTCCAAAGATTTTTTTTATCTGTTAGACGCAGACAGCACACATTCACGAGATGGCGCCTACCAGTGTGGTCGCCTCGGTAACGCGCTCTCTAGTATTGTCTTTGTTTTTGTGTTTTTCGTCCGTCTTTGGAGACCTTACACGACTCACTTACACAAGGGGAGACCTGCTAACCATCAAGGAGTCTACTCCAGACTTTCTGTCACCAACTTTCGAATATCCGCTCAGTTTTTTCCCAGAGTTACTCACCGGAGCGGCGTCCGCGGTTTTCGGCGCATGGAGACGGAAGCGGCGCCACAGAGGGAAGCGAGCCGGCATTCAGGTGAAACTCCGCAAGAGAGGACACAGATTGGCGTTCCCGTCGATCCACCTCGCAAATGTACGCTCCCTACCCAACAAAATGGACGAGCTTCATCTTCTGTTAAAGACACGTAAAGACTTCGGACGTTCCGCGGCCATGTGCTTCACGGAGACCTGGCTTTGCGACGCTGTACCCGATGCCGGCATTATGCTTCCCGGTTTCCACATTCATCGAGCGGACCGCGACATGGAATCATCGGGGAAAACAAAGGGCGGTGGGATATGCCTCTATATCAACGAAAAATGGTGTACGGACGTCACGGTGATCAGCACACACTGCAGCCCGCATTTGGAGTCGCTATTCTTAAATTGTAAACCATTCTACTCGCCACGTGAGTTCGCATCATTCATTTTCGCTGGCGTCTATATTCCGCCTCAAGCTAACACGAACGCCGCATTGCTAACGCTCGCCGATCAAGTCAACGAAATTGAAAAAAAACACCCCGACTCACCCCTCATTATTCTTGGGGACTTTAACAAAGCTAAACTCAACCACGAACTCCCTAAATACAAGCAGCACATCGACTGTCCTACCAGGGAAAATAATACTTTAGACCACTGCTACACCACGGTAAAAAACGCATACCGTGCTATACCTCGTGCAGCCTTGGGCTCGTCTGATCACTGCTTAATTCACTTAATACCGACGTACAGGCAAGAACTTAAATGTGCGAAGCCTACAGTGAAAAGAGTCAAAAAGTGGACAAATGAAGCCAAGATGGAACTTCAAAGCTGCTTAGACTGCACAGACTGGAGTGTCTTTGAAAATTCAGCTGGCAGCCTGGATGAATATACGGACACTGTTACATCCTATATCAGTTTCTGTGAAGAGGTCTGTGTTCCAACAAAATCATTTCGCACATTCAACAACAATAAGCCGTGGTTCACTGCTAAACTTAAGCAGCTTCGCCAAGCTAAGGAGGACGCATATCAGAGCGGGGACAGGGCCCTGTATAATCGAGCTAGAAACCAGCTGACCAAAGAAATTAACATTGCAAAGAGGATCTATACAGCAAAGTTGGAAAAACAGTTTAGCGCAAACGACTCTAAATCAGTCTGGCATGCATTCCAGTCGCTGACTAATTACAAGCGACGATCCCCCCAAGCTGAGAACAATAGCACACTAGCCAACGACTTGAATACCTTCTACTGCAGATTTGAAAAGGACAGTTTCACACCACACACCAATCCGGCCGCACCCGCGACCACAATCACACCTCTGACCTCTGCGTTAACCATCCATGAACAGGATGTGAGACGCATCTTCAAACAACAAAAGATTAACAAAGCGGCAGGCCCGGACCACGTGTCTCCATCCTGCCTCAAAGTCTGCGCGGACCAGCTCGCGCCAGTCTTCACTCAGATCTTCAACAGATCACTGGAAATGTGCGAAGTTCCATCCTGCTTCAAACGCTCCACCATCATCCCAGTCCCCAAGAAACCTGCAATCTCGGGTCTGAATGACTACAGGCCTGTCGCTTTGACATCTGTGGTCATGAAGTCCTTTGAACGTCTTGTGCTGGACCACCTCAAGAGTGTCACAGGTCCCCTGCTGGACCCCCTGCAGTTTGCCTACCAAGCGAACAGATCTGCGGATGATGCAGTCAACATGGGACTGCACTTCATCCTAGAACACCTCGACAGTGCAGGGACCTACGCGAGGATCCTGTTCGTGGACTTCAGCTCAGCGTTCAACACCATCATCCCTGAACTCCTTTCATCCAAGCTTCTCCAGCTCAGCGTCTCACCTGCCATCTGCCAGTGGATTCACAGCTTTCTGACGGGCAGGACACAGCAGGTCAGGCTGGGGGAGGCCACCTCATCCACACGCAGCATCAGCACTGGGGTGCCCCAAGGTTGTGTCCTCTCTCCGCTGCTCTTCTCTCTCTACACGAACGACTGCACCTCAGCGAACCCGACTGTCAAACTCCTGAAGTTTGCAGATGACACCACTGTCATCGGCCTCATCAAGGACGGTGACGAGTCTGCATATCGACAGGAAGCGGAGCGGCTGGAGCTGTGGTGCGGCCGACACAACCTGGAGCTGAACACGCTCAAGACTGTAGAGATGATCGTGGACTTCAGGAGGCATCCTTCGCCACAGCTGCCCCTCACGCTGTCCAGCTGCCTTGTGTCAACCGTCGAGACCTTCAAGTTCCTGGGAATTACAATCTCCCAGGACCTGAAGTGGGCGACCAACATCAACTCCGTCCTCAAAAAGGCCCAGCAGAGGATGTACTTCCCGCGGCTTCTGAGAAAGCATGGCCTGCCACCGGAGCTGCTGAGACAGTTCTACACAGCGGTCATCGAATCAGTCCTGTGTTCTTCCATCACAGTCTGGTTTGGTGCTGCTACAAAAAAGGACAAACTCCGACTGCAACGGACAATCAAAACTGCTGAAAGGATTGTCGGTACCCCCCTACCCACCCTTGAGGACTTGCACGCTGCCAGAACTAAGACAAGGGCGTGCAAAATCCTCTCGGACCCTCCCCACCCTGGTCACCAGCTCTTCCAGCTCCTTCCCTCAGGTAGGCGCTACCGATCAATGCAAACTAGAACTAGTAGACATTCCAACAGCTTCTTCCCTCTTGCAATCAACTTCTTGAACAGCTAACTTACAATTCCATTACAACAAGCTGGCAATTTTTTGACTTGAGTTCGTTGTCACATTTCTGTATTATGTATTACTCGTGCACTCACTGTAGTTGTCTCGCCGTGCTGCACTATTTGCATATAGTGGCCACTCATGCCAGAGTAGTATCTGCTCCATTTGCACACTGATTGAGGAGTATCTGTAACATTTGCACAACCATTGTCCCAGATTATCGCACTACTCGTCACTTTAAACCGCATACACTCCTTGAAGTCTCAGTGCCCTTTGCACAATGGTCATTGCACCGGACTATTGCGATATTAGCCATTCGAACTGAGGACTCTGCATCTTTTTGCACAATTGTTGTTTGTTGTTGTTTTTTGCTAATGTCTTTATGTCTCCAAAGTGTTCTGTAAATTGACTGTCTGTTGTACTAGAGCGGCTCCAACTACCGGAGACAAATTCCTTGTGTGTTTTGGACATACTTGGCAAATAAAGATGATTCTGATTCTGATTCTGATTCTGATTCTGATTCTGATGTGTTGTGTCTTATTACTTAGAATACTATGTCTGGGAAAAACCCTCTTATTATCAAATATTTTGTGTTGTGTGTTATTGGTTAGAACATGATGATTTGTAAATCCCTCCTATTTCAAATAAATACAGGAGCGAGGGGGGGGGGATTGTTTAGAGCGTGTTGAGAGGCTGTGATCTGAACAATCTCCCATACGCCCTCCTCATGAGAAAAAGAAACCAGTGTCTTCATTCCTTTTGTGTCTATTTTTTATAATGTTGGGTAAGATA
>NW_026903455.1:0-3728 GCF_024500385.1 Phyllopteryx taeniolatus
TAGTGGGCTAAGATTGAAACAAACGATCGGTGGGAATCCAGCTTTCAGGGAGGCCTCTTCCAAGCCTCTCGAGGTCGTGGGCCGAACGGCGAGCGTCAAAGCTCTCGGTTTCGCTCCAGTAGTAGGCCTTTGACTAAATTGTAACATGACGACCTATGTATTTTGGCAGACTTTTTAGCGCTTCCTTTTGAGCTAGTGGGCTAAGATTTGATACAAACGATCGGTGGGAATCCAGCTTTTCAGGGGAGCCTCTTCCAAGCCTCTCGGAGGTCGTGGGGCCGAACGGCGAGCGTCAAAGCTCTCGTTTCGCTCCAGTAGTAGGCCTTTGACTAAATTGTAACATGACGACCTATGTGATTTTGGCAGGACTTTTTACGCTGCTTTTGAGCTAGTGGGCTTAGATTTGTAAACAAACGATCGGTGGGAATCCAGCTTTCAGGGAGGCCTCTTCCAGCCTCTCGAGTCGTGGGGCCGAACGGCGAGCGTCAAAGCTCTCGTTTTCGCTCCAGTAGTAGGCCTTTGGACTAAATTGTAACATGACGACCGTGTGATTTTGGCAGGACTTTTTAGCGCTTGCTTTTGAGCTAGTGGGCTAAGATTTTAAACAAACGATCGTGGAATCCAGCTTTCAGGGGAGGCCTCTTCCAAGCCTCTCGGAGGTCGTGGGGCCAAACGGCGAGCGTCAAAGCTCTCGGTTTCGCTCCAGTAGTAGGCCTTTATTGACAAAATTGTAACATGACGACCTATGTGATTTTGGCAGGACTTTTTAGCGCTTGCTTTTGAGCTAGTGGGCTAAGATTTGAAACAAACGATCGGTGGGAATCCAGCTTTCAGGGGAGGCCTCTTCCAAGCCTCTCGGAGGTCGTGGGGCCGAACGGCGAGCGTCAAAGCTCTCGGTTTCGCTCCAGTAGTAGGCCTTTGACTAAATTGTAACATGACGACCGATGTGATTTTGGCAGGACTTTTTAGCGCTTGCTTTTGAGCTAGTGGGCTAAGATTTGAACAAACGATCGGTGGGAATCCAGCTTTCAGGGAGGCCTCTTCCAAGCCTCTCGAGGTCGTGGGGCCGAACGCGAGCGTCAAAGCTCTCGGTTTCGCTCCAGTAGTAGGCCTTTGACTAAATTGTAACATGACGACCGATGTGATTTTGGCAGTACTTTTTAGCGCTTCTTTTCAGCTAGTGGGCTAAATTTGATACAAACGATCGGTGGGAATCCAGCTTTCAGGGAGGCCTCTTCCAAGCCTCTCGAGGTCGTGGGGCCGAACGGCGAGCGTCAAAGCTCTCGGTTTCGCTCCAGTAGTAGGCCTTTGACTAAATTGTAACATGACGACCGATGTGATTTTGGCAGGACTTTTTAGCGCTTACTTTTCAGCTAGTGGGCTAAGATTTGAAACAAACGATCGTGGGAATCCAGCTTTCAGGGAGGCCTCTTCCAAGCCTCTCGGAGGTCGTGGGGCCGAACGGCGAGCGTCAAAGCTCTCGTTTCGCTCCAGTAGTAGGCCTTTGACTAAAATTGTAACATGACGACCTATGTGATTTTGGCAGTACTTTTTAGCGCTTGCTTTCAGCTAGTGGGCTAAGATTTGACACAAACGATCGGTGGGAAATCCAGCTTTCAGGGAGGCCTCTTCCAAGCCTCTCGGAGGTCGTGGGGCCGAACGGCGAGCGTCAAAGCTCTCGTTTCGCTCCAGCAGTAGGCCTTTGACTAAATTGTAACATGACGACCGATGTGATTTTGGCAGGACCTTTTAGCGCTTACTTTTCAGCTAGTGGGCTAAGATTTGACACAAACGATCAGTGGGAATCCAGCTTTCAGGGACGGCCTCTTCCAAGCCTCTCGGAGGTCGTGGGGCCGAACGGCGAGCGTCAAAGCTCTCGGTTTCGCTCCAATAGCAGGCCTTTGACAAAATTGTAACATGACGACCTATGTGATTTTGGAAGGACTTTTTAGCGCTTCTTTTCAGCTAGTGGGCTAAAATTTGAACAAACGATCGGTGGGAATCCAGCTTTCAGGGGAGGCCTCTTCCAAGCCTCTCGGAGGTCGTGGGCCGAACGGCGAGCGTCAAAGCTCTCGGTTTCGCTCCAGTAGTAGGCCTTTGACTAAATTGTAACATGACGACCGATGTGATTTTGGCAGGACTTTTAGCGCTTGCTTTTGAGCTAGTGGCTAGATTTTAAACAAACGATCGTGGGAATCCAGCTTTCAGGGGAGGCCTCTTCCAAGCCTCTCGGAGGTCGTGGGCCGAACGGCGAGCGTCAAAGCTCTCGGTTTCGCACCAGTAGTAGGCCTTTGACTAAATTGTAACATGACGACCGATGTGATTTTGGCAGGACTTTTAGCGCTTGCTTTTGAGCTAGTGGGCTAAGATTTGAAACAAACGATCGGTGGGAATCCAGCTTTCAGGGAGGCCTCTTCCAAGCCTCTCGGAGGTCGTGGGGCCGAACGGCGAGCGTCAAAGCTCTCGGTTTCGCTCCAGTAGTAGGCCTTTGACTAAATTGTAACATGACGACCGATGTGATTTTGGCAGGACTTTTTAGCGCTTGCTTTTGAGCTAGTGGGCTAGATTTGAACAAACGATCGTGGGAATCCAGCTTTCAGGGGAGGCCTCTTCCAAGCCTCTCGGAGGTCGTGGGCCGAACGGCGAGCGTCAAAGCTCTCGTTTCGCTCCAGTAGTAGGCCTTTGACTAAATTGTAACATGACGACCGATGTGATTTTGGCAGGACTTTTAGCGCTGCTTTTGAGCTAGTGGCTTAGATTTTGAAACAAACAATCGGTGGGAATCCAGCTTTCAGGGAGGCCTCTTCCAAGCCTCTCGGAGGTCGTGGGGCCGAACGGCGAGCGTCAAAGCTCTCGGTTTCGCTCCAGTAGTAGGCCTTTGACTAATTGTAACATGACGACCGATGTGATTTGGCAGGACTTTTAGCGCTTGCTTTGAGCTAGTGTGCTAAGATTTGAAACAAACGATCGGTGGAATCCAGCTTTCAGGGAGGCCTCTTCCAAGCCTCTCGGAGGTCGTGGGGCCGAACGGCGAGCGTCAAAGCTCTCGGTTTCGCTCCAGTAGTAGGCCTTTGACTAAATTGTAACATGACGACCGATGTGATTTTGGCAGGACTTTTTAGCGCTTCTTTTGAGCTAGTGGGCTAAGATTTGAAACAAACGATCGGTGGGAATCCAGCTTTCAGGGAGGCCTCTTCCAAGCCTCTCGGAGGTCGTGGGGCCGAACGGCGAGCGTCAAAGCTCTCGGTTTCGCTCCATAGTAGGCCTTTGACAAAATTGTAACATGACGACCTATGTGATTTTGGCAGTACTTTTTAGCGCTTCCTTTTGCAGCTAGTGGGCTAAAATTTGATACAAACGATCGGTGGGAATCCAGCTTTCAGGGAGGCCTCTTCCAAGCCTCTCGGAGGTCGTGGGGCCGAACGGCGAGCGTCAAAGCTCTCGTTTTCGCTCCAGTAGTAGGCCTTTGACTAAATGTAACATGACGACCGATGTGATTTTGCAGGACTTTTAGCGCTTGCTTTTGAGATAGTGGGCTAAGATTTAAACAAACGATCGTGGGAATCCAGCTTTCAGGGGAGGCCTCTTCCAAGACTCTCGGAGGTCGTGGGGCCGAACGGCGAGCGTCAAAGCTCTCGGTTTCGCTCCCAGTAGTAGGCCTTTGACTAAATTGTAACATGACGACCGATGTGATTTTGGCAGGACTTTTTAGCGCTCTTTTGAGCTTT
>NW_026903456.1:0-3728 GCF_024500385.1 Phyllopteryx taeniolatus
CGGGCGTCAGATCAGACGCTTCAGAGCTCCATGCTGGAAGGGAGATCTCCATGCTGGAAGGGAGAGCTGTCGGAGCTCCCTTCCGGGCGTCGGATCAGACGCTTCAGAGCTCCATGCTGGAAGGGAGATCTCCATGCTGGAAGGGAGAGCTGTCGGAGCTCCCTTCCGGGCGTCGGATCAGACGCTTCAGAGCTCCATGCTGGAAGGGAGATCTCCATGCTGGAAGGGAGAGCTCCATGCTGGAAGGGAGAGCTCCATGCTTGATGCCAGAGGTCCATGCTTGATGCCAGAGGTACATTGCGGGAAGTCGGAGCTCCCTACCGGGCGTCAGATCAGACGCTTCAGAGCTCCATGCTGGAAGGGAGAGCTCCATGCTGGAAGGGAGAGCTGTCGGAGCTCCCTTCCGGCGTCGGATCAGACGCTTCAGAGCTCCATGCTGGAAGGGAGATCTCCATGCTGGAAGGGAGAGCTGTCGGAGCTCCCTTCCGGGCGTCGGATCAGACGCTTCAGAGCTCCATGCTGGAAGGGAGATCTCCATGCTGGAAGGGAGAGCTCCATGCTTGATGCCAGAGGTCCATGCTTGATGCCAGAGGTCCATGCGGGAAGTCGGAGCTCCCTTCCGGGCGTCAGATCAGACGCTTCAGAGCTCCATGCTGGAAGGGAGAGCTCCATGCTGGAAGGGAGAGCTGTCGGAGCTCCCTTCCGGGCGTCGGATCAGACGCTTCAGAGCTCCATGCTGGAAGGGAGATCTCCATGCTGGAAGGGAGAGCTGTCGGAGCTCCCTTCCGGGCATCGGATCAGACGCTTCAGAGCTCCATGCTGGAAGGGAGAGCTCAATGCTGGAAGGGAGCGCTCCATGCTGGAAGGGAGCGCTCCATGCTGGAAGGGAGAGCTCCATGCTTGATGCCAGAGGTCCATGCTTGATGCCAGAGGTCCATGCGGGAAGTCGGAGCTCCCTTCCGGGCGTCGGATCAGACGCTTCAGAGCTCCATGCTGGAAGGGAGAGCTCCATGCTGGAAGGGAGATCTCCATGCTGGAAGGGAGAGCTCCATGCTTGATGCCAGAGGTCCATGCTTGATGCCAGAGGTCCATGCAGGAAGTCGGAGCTCCCTTCCGGGCGTCGGATCAGACGCTTCAGAGCTCCATGCTGGAAGGGAGAGCTCCAAGCTGGAAGGGAGAGCTCCAAGCTGGAAGGGAGAGCTCCATGCTGGAAAGTGATGCTCCTTGCTGGTGCGAGCGACCCAAGTAGTCATCTTCCCATTCAAATGAATGGAGTTTCTACCAGAGGCAGTTTCGCGTGTGAAGTACCGATTTCGGTCGTGTGGGGCGCTGTAGTCATCCCTTCCTCCATACCTCAGTGTGGTGGCTTCGGCTGTCCAAGTCTTTGCCGCTCCATGTCAGATCAGACGCTTCAGAGCTCCATGCTGGAAGGGAGAGCTCCATGCTTGATGCCAGAGGTCCATGCTTGATGCCAGAGGTACATTGCGGGAAGTCGGAGCTCCCTACCGGGCGTCAGATCAGACGCTTCAGAGCTCCATGCTGGAAGGGAGATCTCCATGCTGGAAGGGAGAGCTGTCGGAGCTCCCTTCCGGGCGTCGGATCAGACGCTTCAGAGCTCCATGCTGGAAGGGAGATCTCCATGCTGGAAGGGAGAGCTCCATGCTGGAAGGGAGAGCTCCATGCTTGATGCCAGAGGTCCATGCTTGATGCCAGAGGTACATTGCGGGAAGTCGGAGCTCCCTACCGGGCGTCAGATCAGACGCTTCAGAGCTCCATGCTGGAAGGGAGAGCTCCATGCTGGAAGGGAGAGCTGTCGGAGCTCCCTTCCGGCGTCGGATCAGACGCTTCAGAGCTCCATGCTGGAAGGGAGATCTCCATGCTGGAAGGGAGAGCTGTCGGAGCTCCCTTCCGGGCGTCGGATCAGACGCTTCAGAGCTCCATGCTGGAAGGGAGATCTCCATGCTGGAAGGGAGAGCTCCATGCTTGATGCCAGAGGTCCATGCTTGATGCCAGAGGTCCATGCGGGAAGTCGGAGCTCCCTTCCGGGCGTCAGATCAGACGCTTCAGAGCTCCATGCTGGAAGGGAGAGCTCCATGCTGGAAGGGAGAGCTCCATGCTTGATGCCAGAAGTCCATGCGGGAAGTCGGAGCTCCCTTCCGGGCGTCAGATAAGACGCTTCAGAGCTCCATGCTGGAAGGGAGAGCTCCATGCTGGAAGGGAGAGCTGTCGGAGCTCCCTTCCGGGCGTCGGATCAGACGCTTCAGAGCTCCATGCTGGAAGGGAGATCTCCATGCTGGAAGGGAGAGCTATCGGAGCTCCCTACCGGGCGTCAGATCAGACGCTTCAGAGCTCCATGCTGGAAGGGAGATCTCCATGCTGGAAGGGAGAGCTCCATGCTGGAAGGGAGAGCTCCATGCTTGATGCCAGAGGTCCATGCTTGATGCCAGAGGTCCATGCTTGATGCCAGAGGTACATTGCGGGAAGTCGGAGCTCCCTTCCGGGCGTCGGATCAGACGCTTCAGAGCTCCATGCTTGATGCCAGAGGTCCATGCTTGATGCCAGAGGTCCATGCTTGATGCCAGAGGTACATTGCGGGAAGTCGGAGCTCCCTACCGGGCGTCAGATCAGACGCTTCAGAGCTCCATGCTGGAAGGGAGATCTCCATGCTGGAAGGGAGAGCTGTCGGAGCTCCCTTCCGGGCGTCGGATCAGACGCTTCAGAGCTCCATGCTGGAAGGGAGATCTCCATGCTGGAAGGGAGAGCTGTCGGAGCTCCCTTCCGGGCGTCGGATCAGACGCTTCAGAGCTCCATGCTGGAAGGGAGATCTCCATGCTGGAAGGGAGAGCTCCATGCTGGAAGGGAGAGCTCCATGCTTGATGCCAGAGGTCCATGCTTGATGCCAGAGGTACATTGCGGGAAGTCGGAGCTCCCTACCGGGCGTCAGATCAGACGCTTCAGAGCTCCATGCTGGAAGGGAGAGCTCCATGCTGGAAGGGAGAGCTGTCGGAGCTCCCTTCCGGCGTCGGATCAGACGCTTCAGAGCTCCATGCTGGAAGGGAGATCTCCATGCTGGAAGGGGAGAGCTGTCGGAGCTCCCTTCCGGGCGTCGGATCAGACGCTTCAGAGCTCCATGCTGGAAGGGAGATCTCCATGCTGGAAGGAGAGCTCCATGCTTGATGCCAGAGGTCCATGCTTGATGCCAGAGGTCCATGCGGGAAGTCGGAGCTCCCTTCCGGGCGTCAGATCAGACGCTTCAGAGCTCCATGCTGGAAGGGAGAGCTCCATGCTGGAAGGGAGAGCTCCATGCTTGATGCCAGAAGTCCATGCGGGAAGTCGGAGCTCCCTTCCGGGCGTCAGATAAGACGCTTCAGAGCTCCATGCTGGAAGGGAGAGCTCCATGCTGGAAGGGAGAGCTCCATGCTTGATGCCAGAAGTCCATGCGGGAAGTCGGAGCTCCCTTCCGGGCGTCAGATAAGACGCTTCAGAGCTCCATGCTGGAAGGGAGAGCTCCATGCTGGAAGGGAGGAGGCTCCATGCTTGATGCCAGAGGTCCATGCTTGATGCCAGAGGTCCATGCGGGAAGTCGGAGCTCCCTTCCGGGCGTCAGATCAGACGCTTCAGAGCTCCATGCTGGAAGGGAGAGCTCCATGCTGGAAGGGAGAGCTCCATGCTGGAAGGGAGAGCTCCATGCTTGATGCCAGAGGTCCATGCTTGATGCCAGAGTCCCA
>NW_026903457.1:0-3713 GCF_024500385.1 Phyllopteryx taeniolatus
GAGAAGCGGCTCAGAAAATGGATGGATGGAAAAAGCGAACGGAGAATGGACGATCGTATATTCGCTGGAGGATTTATTCATTTTGAATAACATTTACAAAGAAAACTGTGTGCTGTCAAAGTCATCCTGACTGCTGGTGAGGCTAATGGAAGAGCTAGCTAGAATAGCCCTATGGCCGCACCGTAAGTAAATTTCTCATTATCCTGTCACTGATCACCGACTGCTTTACTTACAGTATATTATCAATACCAACTGCTAATGTTGTCACCGGGAATAGAAAAAGATTCCGCGGTCATGACGTCAGATACCGTCATTGTCATCCATCCATCCATTCTCTACCGCTTATCCGGGTCGGGTCGCGGGGGCAGTAGCTTCAGCAGGGACGCCCAGACTACCCTCTCCCCAGCCACTTCATCCAGCTCTTCCGGGGGGATCCCGAGGCGTTCCCAGGCCAGCCGAAGGATGTAGTCTCTCCAGCGCGTCCTGGGTCGTCCCCGGGGTCTCCTCCCGGTGGGACATGCCCGGAACACATCACCAGGGAGGCGTCCGGGAGGCATCCGAATCAGATGCCCCAGCCACCTCATCTGGCTCCTCTCAATGCGGAGGAGTAGCGGCTCTACTCTGAGATCCTCCCGGATGACCGAGCTTCTCACCCTATCTCTAAGGGAGAGCCCGGACACCCTGCGGAGGAAACTCATTTCGGCCGCTTGTATCCGGGATCTTGTTCTTTCGGTCACGACCCACAGCTCATGACCATAGGTGAGGGTAGGAACGAAGATCGACCGGTAAATTGAGAGCTTCGCCTTTCGGCTTAACTCTTTCTTTACCACAACGGACCGATACAAAGTCCGCATCACTGCAGACGCTGCACCGATCCGCCTGTCGATCTCCCGTTCCATTCTTCCCTCACTCGTGAACAAGACCCCAAGATACTTGAATTCCTCCACTTGGGGCAGGATCTCATCCCCGACCTGGAGATGGCATGCCACCCTTTCCCGACTGAGGACCATGGTCTCAGATTTGGAGGTGCTGATTCTCATCCCAGCCGCTTCACATTCGGCTGCGAACTGCTCCAATGAGAGTTGGAGGTCACGGCTTGATGAAGCCAACAGAACCACATCATCTGCAAAAAGCAGAGATGCAATACTGAGGCCACCAAACCGGACCCCCTCTACGCCTCGGCTGCGCCTAGAAATTCTGTCCATAAAAGTTATGAACAGAATCGGCGACAAAGGGCAGCCTTGGCGGAGTCCAACCCTCACCGGGAACGAGTCCGACTTACTGCCGGATATGCGGACCAAACTCTGACTCCGGTCGTACAGGGACCGAACAGCCCGTATCAGGGGGTTCGGTACCCCATACTCCCGAAGCACTCTCCACAGGACTCCCCGAGGGACACGGTCGAACGCCTTCTCCAAGTCCACAAAACACATGTAGACTGGTTGGGCGAACTCCCATGCACCCTCGAGGACCCTGCCGAGGGTGTAGAGCTGGTCCACTGTTCCACGGCCAGGACGAAAACCACACTGCTCCTCCTGAATCTGAGATTCGACTTCCCGACGGACCCTCCTCTCCAGCACCCCTGAATAGACCTTACCAGGGAGGCTGAGCAGTGTGATCCCCCTGTAGTTGGAACACACCCTCCGGTCCCCCTTCTTAAAAAGGGGGACCACCACCCCAGTCTGCCAATCCAGAGGCACTGTCCCCGATGTCCACGCGATGTTGCAGAGGCGTGTCAACCAGGACAGCCCCACAACATCCAGAGCCTTTAGGAACTCCGGGCGAATCTCATCCACCCCCGGGGCCCTGCCACCGAGGAGCTTTTTAACTACCTCGGTGACCTCAAACCCAGAGATAGGAGAGCCCGCCTCAGAGAACCCACACTCTGCTTCCCCATGGGAAGGCGTGTCGGTGGAATTGAGGAGGTCTTCGAAGTATTCTCCCCACCGACTCACAACGTCCCGAGTCGAGGTCAGCAGCGCCCCATCCCCACTATACACAGTGTTGGTGGTGCACTGCTTTCCTCTCCTGAGACGTCGGATGGTGGACCAGAATTTCCTCGAAGCCGTCCGGAAGTCTTTCTCCATGGCCTCACCGAACTCCTCCCATGCCCGGGTTTTTGCTTCAGCGACCACCAGAGCTGCATTCCGCTTGGCCAGCCTGTACCCATCAGCTGCCTCAGGAGTCCCACAGGCCAAAAAGGCCCGATAGGACTCCTTCTTCAGCTTGACGGCATCCCTCACCGTTGGTGTCCACCAACGGGTTCGGGGATTGCCGCCACGACAGGCACCGACCACCTTACGGCCACAGCTCCGGTCGGCCGCCTCAGCAATGGAGGCGCGGAACATGGTCCACTCGGACTCGATGTCCCCCGCCTCCCCCGGAACATGAGCAAAGTTCTGTCGGAGGTGGGAGTTGAAACTCCTTCTGACAGGGGATTCTGCCAGACGTTCCCAGCAGACCCTCACAATACGTTTGGGCCTGCCACGTCGGACCGGCATCTTCCCCCACCATCGGAGCCAACTCACCACCAGGTGGTGATCAGTTGACAGCTCCGCCCCTCTCTTCACCCGAGTGTCCAAGACATGCGGCCGCAAGTCCGATGACACGACCACAAAGTCGATCATCGAACTGCGACCTAGGGTGTCCTGGTGCCAAGTGCACGTGTGGACACCCTTATGCTTGAACATGGTGTTCGTTATGGACAATCCGTGACGAGCACAGAAGTCCAATAACAGAACACCGCTTGGGTTCTGATCGGGGGGGCCGTTCCTCCCAATCGCGCCCTTCCAGGTCTCACTGTCATTGCCCACGTGAGCATTGAAGTCCCCCAACAGAACAATGGAGTCCCCAGCGGGAGCGCTCTCCAGCACCCCCTCCAAGGACTCCAAAAAGGGTGGGTACTCTGAACTGCTGTTTGGTGCATAGGCACAAACAACAGTCAGGACCCGTCCCCCCACCCGAAGGCGGAGGGAGGCTACCCTCTCGTCCACCGGGGTGAACCCCAACGTACAGGCGCCGAGCCGGGGGGCAATAAGTATACCCACACCTGCTCGGCGCCTCTCACCATGGGCAACTCCAGAGTGGAAGAGAGTCCAACCCCTCTCGAGAGGGACTGGTACCAGAGCCCCAGGTGTGTGTGGAGGCGAGTCCGACTATATCGAGTCGGAACTTCTCGACCTCACACACCAGCTCGGGCTCCTTCCCTGCCAGAGAGGTGACATTCCACGTCCCCTAGAGCCAGCTTCTGTAGCCGGGGATCGGATCGCCAAGGTCCCCGCCTTCGGCCACCGCCCAGCTCACACTGCACCCGACCCCTATGGCCCCTCCCACAGGTGGTGAGCCCATGGGAAGGGGGACCCACGTTACCCTTTCGGGCTGTGCCCGGCCGGGCCCCATGGGTGCAGGCCCGGCCACCAGGCGCTCGCCTTCAAGCCCCACCACCAGGCCTGGCTCCAGTGGGGGGCCCCGGTGGCCCGCGTCCGGGCAAGGGAAAACGAAGTCCATTGTTTGTCGTCATCATTAGGGGTCTTTGAGCCGTGCTTTGTCTGGTCCCTCACCTAGGACCTGTTTGTCATGGGTGACCCTGCCAGGGGCATAAAGCCCCAGACAACTTAGCTCCTAGGATCACTGGGACACACAAACCCCTCCACCACGACAAGGTGACGGCTCAAGGAGGGGCCGTCATTGTCATAGGTAACGAAAGTAATCCT
>NW_026903458.1:0-3699 GCF_024500385.1 Phyllopteryx taeniolatus
AATTCACAGAGGTCCTCATGTTACAATTTAGGCAATAAAGGCCTACTACTGGAGCGAAACTGAATGTTTAGACGGTCGCCGCTCGGCCCCACAAACCGTCCAGAGACTCGGGGTAGGCCTCCCCTGAAAGCTGGATTCCCACCAATCGTTTGTTTCAAATCTTAGCCCACTAGTTTGAAATTACGCACCCTAAAAGTCGCACCAAATTCAGAGAGGTCCTTATGTTACAATTTAGGCAATAAAGGCCTACTACTGGAGCGAAACTGAATGTTTGGACGGTCGCCGCTCGGCCCCACAACCGTCCAGAGACTCGGGGGTGGCCTCCCTGAAAGCTGGATTCCCACCGATCGTTTGTTTCAAATCTTAGCCCACTAGTTTCGAAATTAAGCACCCTAAAACGTCGCGCCAAATTCACAGGGGTCCTCATGTTACAATTTAGGCAATAAAGGCCTACTACTTGAGCGAAATGGATTGCTTTGACGCTCGCCGCTCGGCCCCACAACCGCCAGAGACTCGGGGGTGGCCTCCGCTGAAAGGTGGATTCACCCCTATCGAGTGTGTCGAACGTCAGCCCACTGGCTCAAACATAAGCACTCATAAGTCCTGCCAAAATCACAAAGGTCGTCAGGTGACAATTTAGTCATAAAGGCCTACTTCTGAGCGAAACTTAATGTTTGGACGGGCGCCGCTCGGCTCCACAACCTTCCAGAGACTCGGGGTGGCCTCCCCTGAAAGCTGATTCCCACCGATTGTTTCTTTCAAATCTTAGCCCACGAGTTCAAACTAAGCACCCTAAAAGTCTCGCCAAATTCACAGAGGTCCTCATGTTACAATATTAGGCAATAAAGGCCTACTATGGAGCGAAACTTGAATGTTTAGACGGTCGCCGCTCGGCCCCACAACCGTCCAGAGACTCGGGGGTAGGCCTCCCCTGAAAGCTGGATTCCCACCAATCGTTTGTTTCAAAATCTTAGCCCACTCGTATGAACTTACGCACCCTAAAAGTCGCACCAAATTCAGAGAGGTCCTTATGTTACAATTTAGGACAATAAAGGCCTACTACTGGAGTGAAACTGAATGTTTGACGTCGCCGCTCGGCCCCACAACCGTCCAGAGACTCGGGGGGTGGCCTCCCATGAAAGCTGGATTCCCACCGATCGTTTGTTTCAAATCTTAGCCCACTAGTTTGAAAACTAAGCACCCTAAAAGTGCTGCCAAATTCACAGGTGTTCCTCATGTTACAATTTAGGCAATAAAGGCCTACTCCTGGAGCGAAACTTAATGTTTGGACGGGCGCCGCTCGGCCCCACAATCGTCCAGAGACTCGGGGGTTGCCTCCGCTGAAAGGTGGATTTCACACCTATCGAGTGTGTCGAACGTCAGCCCCACTGGCTCAAACTTAAGCACTCATAAGTCTGCCAAAATCACAAAGGTCGTCATGTGACAATTTAGGCAATAAAGGCCTACTCCTGGAGCGAAACTTAATGTTTGGACGGGCGCCGCTCGGCTCCCACAACCGTCCAGAGCCTCGGGGGTGGCCTCCCGCTGAAAGGCTGGATTCACACTATCGAGTGTGTCGAAATCGTCAGCCCACTGGCTCAAACTTAAGCACCCTAAAAGTCCAGCCAAAATCACAAAGGTACGTCATGTACAATTTAGGCAATAAAGGCCTACTACTGGAGCGAAACTTGAATGTTTTGACGGTCGCCGCTCGGCCCCACAACCGTCCAGAGACTCGGGTAGGCCTCCCCTGAAAGCTGGATTCCACCAATCGGTTTGTTTCAAAAGTCTTAGCCCACTATTTCAAATTACGCCCCCTAAAGTCGGCACCAAATCTCAAGAGGTCCTTATGTTACAATTTAGGCAATAAAGGCCTACTCCTGGAGCGAAACTTAATGTTTGGACGGGCGCCGCTCCGGCTCCACAACCGTCCAGAGACTCGGGGGTTGGCCTCCCCTGAAAGCTGGATTCCCACCGATCGTTTCTTTCAAATCTTAGCCCACTAGTTCGAAATTAAGCACCATAAACGTCACGCCAAATTCACAGGGGTCCTCATGTTAGAATTTAGGCAATAAAGGCCTACTACTTGAGTGAAATGGATTGCTTTGACGCTCGCCGCTCGGCCCACAACCGTCCAGAGACTCGGGGGTGGCCTCCGCTGAAAGGTGGATTCACACCTATCGAGTGTGTCGAATGTCAGCCCACTGGCTCAAACTTAAGCACTCAAAAGTCCTGCCAAAATCACAAAGGTCGTCATGTGACAATTTAGTCAATAAAGGCCTACTACTTGAGCGAAACGGAGTGCTTTGACGCTCGCCGCTCGGCCCCACAACCGTCCAGAGACTCGGGGTAGGCCTCCCCTGAAAGCTGGATTCCCACCGATTGTTTCTTTCAAATCTTAGCCCACGAGTTCAAAATTAAGCACCCTAAAAGTCTCGCCAAATTCACAGAGGTCCTCATGTTACAATTTAGGCAATAAAGGCCTACTACTGGAGCGAAATTGAATGCTTAGACGGTCGCCGCTCGGCCCCAAATCATCCAGAGACTCGGGGTAGGCCTCCCCTGAAAGCTGGATTCCCACAAATCGTTTTTTTTCAAATCTTAGCCAACTAGTTTGAAATTACGCACCCTAAAAGTCGCACCAAATTCAGAGAGGTCCTTATGTTACAATTTAGACAATAATGGCCTACTACTGGGAGTGAAACGGATTGCTTTGCCGCTCGCCGCTCGGCCCCACAACCGTCCAGAGACTCGGGGGTGGCCTCCGCAGAAAGGTGGATTCACACCTATCGAGTGTGTCGAACGTCAGCCCACTGGCTCAAACTTAAGCACTCAAAAGTCCTGCCAAAATCACAAAGGTCGTCATGTGACAATTTTAGTCAATAAAGGCCTACTACTTGAGCGAAACGGAGTGCTTTGACGCTCGCCGCTCGGCCCCACAACTGTCCAGAGACTCGGGGGTGGCCTCCCATGAAAGCTGGATGCCCACCGATCGTTTGTTTCAAATCTTAACCCACTAGTTCGAAATTAAGCACCCTAAAAGTCGCACCAAATTCCAGAGAGGTCCTATGTTACAATTTAGACAATAAAGGCCTACTCCTGGACGAAACTGAATGTTTGGACGGGCGCCGCTCGGCCCCACAATAGTCCAGAGACTCGGGGTGGCCCTCCCCTGAAGCTGGATTCCCACCGATCTGTTTCTTTCAAAATCTTAGCCCACGAGTTTCAAATTAAGCACCCTAAAAGTCTCACCAAATTCACAGAGGTCCTCATGTTACAATTTAGGCAATAAAGGCCTACTACTGGAGCGAAATTGAATGTTTTAGACGGTCGCCGCTCGGCCCCAAAACCGGCCAGAGACTCGGGGTAGGCCTCCCCTGAAAGCTGGATTCCCACCAATCGTTTGTTTCAAATCTTAGCCCACTAGTTTGAAATTACGCACCCTAAAAGTCGCACCAAATTCAAGAGGGTCCTTATGGTACAATTTAGCAATAAAGGCCTACTCTGGAGCGAAACTGAATGATTTGGAACGGTCGCTGCGCTCGGCCCCACAACCGTCCAGAGACTCGGGTGTGCCTCCCATGAAAGCTGGATTCCCACCGATCGTTTGTTTTCAAATCTTAGCCCACTAGTTGAAACTAAGCACCCTAAAAGTCGCGCCAAATTCACAGGGGTCCTCATGTTACAATTTGCAATAAA
>NW_026903459.1:0-150982 GCF_024500385.1 Phyllopteryx taeniolatus
ATGATTTCGGCAGAACTTTTGAACCCTTAAGTTTGAGCTAGTGGGCTGACGTTCGACACACTCGATCTTTGTGAATCCACCTTTCAGGGGAGGTCTCCCCCAAGTCTCTGGACGGTTGTGGGGCCGAGCGGCGACCATCAAAGCATTCCGTTTCGCTCCAGTAGTAGGCCTTTATTGACTAAATTGTAACATGACGACCTATGTGATTTCGGCAGAACTTTTGAACCCTTAAGTTTGAGCGAGTGGGCTGACGTTCGACATACTCGATCGATGTGAATCCACCTTTAAGGGGAGGTCTCCCCCAAGTCTCTGGACGGTTGTGGGTCCGAGCGGCGACCGTCAAAGCATTCCGTTACGCTCCAGTAGTAGGCCTTTATTGACTAAATTGTAACATTACGACCTTTGTGATTTCGGCATAACTTTTGAACCCTTAAGTTTGAGCGAGTGGGCTGACATTCGACACACTCGATCGTTGTGAATCCAACTTTCAGATGAGGTCTCTTCCAAGCATCTCGGAGGTTGTGCGGCCAAAAGGCTAGCGTCAAAGCATTCCGTTTGGCTCCAGTAGTAGGCCTTTATTGACTAAATTGTAACATGACAACCTATGTAATTTCGGCAGAACTTTTGAACCCTTAAATTTGAACTAATGGGTTGACGTTCGCCACACTCGATCATTGTGAATCCACCTTTCAGGGTAGGTCTCCCCCAAGTCTCTGGACGGTTGTGGTTCCGAGCGGCGACCGTCAAAGCATTCTGTTACGCTCCAGTAGTAGGCCTTTATTGAGTAAATTGTAACATTACAACCTTTGTGATTTCGGCATAACTTTTGAACCCTTAAGTTTGAGCGAGTGGGCTGACATTCGACACACTCGATCGTTGTGAATCCACCTTTCAGACGAGGTCTTTTACAAGCCTCTCGGAGGTCGTGCGGCCGAAAGGCTTGCGTCAAAGCATTCCTTTTCGATCCAGTAGTTGGCCTTTATTGACTAAATTGTAACATGACGACCTATGTGATTTCGGCAGAACTTTTGAACCCTTAAGTTTGAGCTAGTGGGCTGACGTTTGACACACTCGATCTTTGTGAATCTACCTTTCAGGGGAGGTCTCCCCCAAGTCTCTGGACGGTTGTGCGGCCGAGCGGCGACCGTCAAAGCATTCAGTTTCGCTCCAGTAGTAGGCCTTTATTGAATAAATTGTAAGATGACGACCTATGTGATTTCGGCAGAACTTTTGAACCCTTAAGTTTGAGCTAGTGGGCTGACGTTCGACACACTCGATCTTTGTGAATCCACCTTTAAGGGGAGGTCTCCCCCAAGTCTCTGGACGGTTGTGGGTCCGAGCGGCGACCGTCAAAGCATTCTGTTACGCTCCAGTAGTAGGCCTATATTGAGTAAATTGTAACATTACAACCTTTGTGATTTCGGCAAAACTTTTGAACCCTTAAGTTTGAGCGAGTGGGCTGACATTCGACACACTCGATCGTTGTGAATCCATCTTTCAGACGAGGTCTTTTACAAGCCTCTCGGAATTCGTGCGGCCGAAAGGCTTGCGTCAAAGCATTCCTTTTCGCTCCAGTAGTAGGCCTTTATTGACTAAATTGTAACATGACGACCTATGTGATTTCGGCAGAACTTTTGAACCCTTAAGTTTGAGCGAGTGGGCTGAGGTTCGACATACTCGATCGATGTGAATCCACCTTTAAGGGGAGGTCTTCCCCAAGTCTCTGGACGGTTGTGGGTACGAGCGGCGACCGTCAAAGCATTCCGTTACGCTCCAGTAGTAGGCCTTTATTGACTAAATTGTAACATTACGACCTTTGTGATTTCGGCATAACTTTTGAACCCTTAAGTTTGAGCGAGTGGGCTGACATTCGACACACTCGATCGTTGTGAATCCAACTTTCAGATGAGGTCTCTTCCAAGCATCTCGGAGGTCGTGCGGCCAAAAGGCTAGCGTCAAAGCATTCCGTTTGGCTCCAGTAGTAGGCCTTTATTGACTAAATTGTAACATGACAACCTATGTAATTTCGGCAGAACTTTTGAACCCTTAAATTTGAACTAATGGGTTGACGTTCGCCACACTTGATCATTGTGAATCCACCTTTCAGGGGAGGTCGACCCCAAGTCTCTGGACTTTTGTGGGGCCGAGCGGCGACCGTCAAAGCATTCCGTTACGCTCCAGTAGTAGGCCTTTATTGAATAATTTGTAACATTACGACCTATGTGATTTCGGCATAACTTTTGAACCCTTACGTTTGAGCGAGTGGGCTGACATTCGACACACTCGATCGTTGTGAATCCACCTTTCAGACGAGGTCTTTTACAAGCCTCTCGGAGGTCCTGCGGCCGAAAGTCTTGCGTCAAAGCATTCCTTTTCGTTCCAGTAGTAGGCCTTTATTGACTAAATTGTAAGATGACGACCTATGTGATTTCGGCAGAACTTTTGAACCCTTAAGTTTGAGCTAGTGGGCTGACGTTCGACACACTCGATCTTTGTGAATCCACCTTTCAGGGGAGGTCTCCCCCAAGTCTCTGGACGGTTGTGGGGCCGAGCGGCGACCGTCAAAGCATTCCGTTACGCTCCAGTAGTAGGCCTTTATTGACTAAATTGTAACATTACGACCTATGTGATTTCGGCATAACTTTTGAACCCTTACGTTTGAGCGAGTGTGCTGACATTCGACACACTCGATCGTTGTGAATCCACCTTTCAGATGAGGTCTCTTCCAAGACTCTCGGAGGTCGTCCGGCCAAAAGCTTAGCGTCAAAGCATTCCGTTTCGCTCCAGTAGTTGGCCTTTATTGACTAAATTGTAACATGACGACCTATGTGATTTCGGCAGAACTTTTGAACCCGTAAGTTTGAGCTAGTGGGCTGACGTTCGACACACTCGATCTTTGTGAATCCACCTTTCAGGGGAGGTCTCCCCCAAGTCTCTGGACGGTTGTGGGGCCGAGCGGCGACCATCAAAGCATTCAGTTTCGCTCCAGTAGTAGGCCTTTATTGACTAAATTGTAACATTACGACCTATGTGATTTCGGCATAACTTTTGAACCCTTAAATTTGAGCGAGTGGGCTGACATTCGACACACTCGGTCGTTGTGAATCCACCTTTCAGATGAGGTCTCTTCCAACCCTCTCGGAGGTCGTGCGGCCAAAAGGCTAGCGTCAAAGCATTCTGTTTGGCTCCAGTAGTAGGCCTTTATTGACTAAATTGTAACATGACAACCTATGTGATTTCGGCAGAACTTTTGAACCCTTAAGTTTGAGCGAGTGGGCTGACGTTCGACATACTCGATCTTTGTGAATCTACCTTTCAGGGGAGGTCTCCCCCAAGTCTCTGGACGGTTGTGCGGCCGAGCGGCGACCGTCAAAGCATTCAGTTTCGCTCCAGTAGTAGGCCTTTATTGACTAAATTGTAACATGACGACCTATGTGATTTCGGCAGAAGTTTTGAACCCTTAAGTTTGAGCTAGTGGGCTGACGTTCGACACACTCGATCTTTGTGAATCCACCTTTAAGGGGAGGTCTCCCCCAAGTCTCTGGACGGTTGTGGGTCCGAGCGGCGACCGTCAAAGCATTCTGTTACGCTCCAGTAGTAGGCCTTTCTTGACTAAATTGTAACATTACGACCTTTGTGATTTCGGCATAACTTTTGAACCCTTAAGTTTGAGCGAGTGGGCTGAAATTCGACACACTCGATCGTTGTGAATCCACCTTTCAGACGAGGTCTTTTACAAGCCTCTCGGAGGTCCTGCGGCCGAAAGGCTTGCGTCAAAGCATTCCTTTTCGCTCCAGTAGTAGGCCTTTATTGACTAAATTGTAACATGACGACCTATGTGATTTCGGCAGAACTTTTGAACCCTTAAGTTTGAGCTCGTGGGCTGACGTTCTTCACACTCGAACGTTGTGAATCCACCTTTCAGATGAGGTCTCTTCCAAGCCTCTCGGAGGTCGTGCGGCCGAAAGGCTAGCGTCAAAGCATTCTGTTTCGCTCCAGTAGTAGGCCTTTATTGACTAAATTCTAACATGACAACCTATGTGATTTCGGCAGAACTTTTGAACCCTTAAGTTTGAGCTAGTGGGCTGACGTTCGACACACTCGATCTTTGTGAATCCACCTTTCAGGGGAGGTCTCCCCCAAGTCTCTGGACGGTTGTGGGGCCGAGCGGCGACCATCAAAGCATTCCGTTTCGCTCCAGTAGTAGGCCTTTATTGACTAAATTGTAACATGACGACCTATGTGATTTCGGCAGAACTTTTGAACCCTTAAGTTTGAGCGAGTGGGCTGACGTTCGACATACTCGATCGATGTGAATCCACCTTTAAGGGGAGGTCTCCCCCAAGTCTCTGGACGGTTGTGGGTCCGAGCGGCGACCGTCAAAGCATTCCGTTACGCTCTAGTAGTAGGCCTTTATTGACTAAATTGTAACATTACGACCTTTGTGATTTCGGCATAACTTTTGAACCCTTAAGTTTGAGCGAGTGGGCTGACATTCGACACACTCGATCGTTGTGAATCCAACTTTCAGATGAGGTCTCTTCCAAGCATCTCGGAGGTCGTGCGGCAAAAAGGCTAGCGTCAAAGCATTCCGTTTGGCTCCAGTAGTAGGCCTTTATTGACTAAATTGTAACATGACAACCTATGTAATTTCGGCAGAACTTTTGAACCCTTAAATTTGAACTAATGGGTTGACGTTCGCCACACTCGATCATTGTGAATCCACCTTTCAGGGGAGGTCTCCCCCAAGTCTCTGGACGGTTGTGGGGCCGAGCGGCGACCGTCAAAGCATTCCGTTACGCTCCAGTAGTAGGCCTTTATTGAATAATTTGTAACATTACGACCTATGTGATTTCGGCATAACTTTTGAACCCTTACGTTTGAGCGAGTGGGCTGACATTCGACACACTCGATCGTTGTGAATCCACCTTTCAGATGAGGTCTCTTCCAAGACTCTCGGAGGTCGTGTGGCCAAAAGCCAAGCGTCAAAGCATTCCGTTTCGCTCCAGTAGTTGGCCTTTATTGACTAAATTGTAACATGACGACCTATGTGATTTCGGCAGAACTTTTGAACCCTTAACTTTGAGATAGTGGGCTGACGTTCGACACACTCGATCTTTGTGAATCCACCTTTCATGGGATGTGTCCCCCAAGTCTCTGGACGGTTGTGGGGCCTAGCGGCGACCGTCAAAGCATTCAGTTTCGCTCCAGTAGTAGGCCTTTATTGACTAAATTGTAACATTACGACCTATGTGATTTCGGCATAACTTTTGAACCCTTAAGTTTGAGCGAGTGGGCTGACATTCGACACACTCGGTCGTTGTGAATCCACCTTTCAGATGAGGTCTCTTCCAACCCTCTCGGAGGTCGTGCGGCCAAAAGCCTAGCTTCAAAGCATTCCGTTTCGCTCCAGTAGTTGGCCTTTATTGACTAAATTGTAACATGACGACCTATGTGATTTCGGCAGAACTTTTGAACCCTTAAGTTTGAGCTAGTGGGCTGACGTTTGACACACTCGATCTTTGTGAATCTTCCTTTCAGGGGAGGTCTCCCCCAAGTCTCTGGACGGTTGTGCGGCCGAGCGGCGACCGTCAAAGCATTCAGTTTCGCTCCAGTAGTAGGCCTTTATTGACTAAATTGTAAGATGACGACCTATGTGATTTCGGCAGAACTTTTGAACCCTTAAGTTTGAGCGAGTGGGCTGACGTTCGACACACTCGATCTTTGTGAATCCACCTTTAAGGGGAGGTCTCCCCCAAGTCTCTGGACGGTTGTGGTTCCGAGCGGCGACCGTCAAAGCATTCTGTTACGCTCCAGTAGTAGGCCTTTATTGAGTAAATTGTAACATTACAACCTTTGTGATTTCGGCATAACTTTTGAACCCTTAAGTTTGAGCGAGTGGGCTGACATTCGACACACTCGATCGTTGTGAATCCACCTTTCAGACTAGGTCTTTTACAAGCCTCTCGGAGGTCGTGCGGCCGAAAGGCTTGCGTCAAAGCATTCCTTTTCGCTCCAGTAGTTGGCCTTTATTGACTAAATTGTAACATGACGACCTATGTGATTTCGGCAGAACTTTTGAACCCTTAAGTTTGAGCTAGTGGGCTGACGTTTGACACACTCGATCTTTGTGAATCTACCTTTAAGGGGAGGTCTTCCCCAAGTCTCTGGACGGTTGTGGGTCCGAGCGGCGACCGTCAAAGCATTCCGTTACGCTCCAGTAGTAGGCCTTTATTGACTAAATTGTAACATGACAACCTATGTAATTTCGGCAGAACTTTTGAACCCTTAAATTTGAACTAATGGGTTGACGTTCGCCACACTTGATCATTGTGAATCCACCTTTCAGGGGAGGTCGACCCCAAGTCTCTGGACTTTTGTGGGGCCGAGCGGCGACCGTCAAAGCATTCCGTTACGCTCCAGTAGTAGGCCTTTATTGAATAATTTGTAACATTACGACCTATGTGATTTCGGCATAACTTTTGAACCCTTACGTTTGAGCGAGTGGGCTGACATTCGACACACTCGATCGTTGTGAATCCACCTTTCAGACGAGGTCTTTTACAAGCCTCTCGGAGGTCCTGCGGCCGAAAGTCTTGCGTCAAAGCATTCCTTTTCGCTTCAGTAGTAGGCCTTTATTGACTAAATTGTAACATGACGACCTATGTGATTTCGGCAGAACTTTTGAACCCTTAAGTTTGAGCTCGTGGGCTGACGTTCTTCACACTCGAACGTTGTGAATCCACCTTTCAGATGAGGTCTCTTCCAAGCCTCTCGGAGGTCGTGCTGCCGAAAGGCTAGCGTCAAAGCATTCTGTTTCGCTCCAGTAGTAGGCCTTTATTGACTAAATTCTAACATGACAACCTATGTGATTTCGGCAGAACTTTTGAACCCTTAAGTTTGAGCTAGTGGGCTGACGTTCGACACACTCGATCTTTGTGAATCCACCTTTCAGGGGAGGTCTCCCCCAAGTCTCTGGACGGTTGTGGGGCCGAGCGGCGACCATCAAAGCATTCCGTTTCGCTCCAGTAGTAGGCCTTTATTGACTAAATTGTAACATGACGACCTATGTGATTTCGGCAGAACTTTTGAACCCTTAAGTTTGAGCGAGTGGGCTGACGTTCGACATACTCGATCGATGTGAATCCACCTTTAAGGGGAGGTCTCCCCCAAGTCTCTGGACGGTTGTGGGTCCGAGCGGCGACCGTCAAAGCATTCCGTTACGCTCCAGTAGTAGGCCTTTATTGACTAAATTGTAACATTACGACCTTTGTGATTTCGGCATAACTTTTGAACCCTTAAGTTTGAGCGAGTGGGCTGACATTCGACACACTCGATCGTTGTGAATCCAACTTTCAGATGAGGTCTCTTCCAAGCATCTCGGAGGTCGTGCGGCCAAAAGGCTAGCGTCAAAGCATTCCGTTTGGCTCCAGTAGTAGGCCTTTATTGACTAAATTGTAACATGACAACCTATGTAATTTCGGCAGAATTTTGAACCCTTAAATTTGAACTAATGGGTTGACGTTCGCCACACTCGATCATTGTGAATCCACCTTTCAGGGGAGGTCTCCCCCAAGTCTCTGGACGGTTGTGGGGCCGAGCGGCGACCGTCATAGCATTCCGTTACGCTCCAGTAGTAGGCCTTTATTGAATAATTTGTAACATTACGACCTATGTGATTTCGGCATAACTTTTGAACCCTTACGTTTGAGCGAGTGGGCTGACATTCGACACACTCGATCGTTGTGAATCCACCTTTCAGATGAGGTCTCTTCCAAGACTCTCGGAGGTCGTGCGGCCAAAAGCCTAGCGTCAAAGGATTCCGTTTCGCTCCAGTAGTTGGCCTTTATTGACTAAATTGTAACATGACGACCTATGTGATTTCGGCAGAACTTTTGAACCCTTAAGTTTGAGATAGTGGGCTGACGTTCGACACACTCGATCTTTGTGAATCCACCTTTCATGGGAGGTCTCCCCCAAGTCTCTGGACGGTTGTGGGGCCTAGCGGCGACCGTCAAAGCATTCAGTTTCGCTCCAGTAGTAGGCCTTTATTGACTAAATTGTAACATTACGACCTATGTGATTTCGGCATAACTTTTGAACCCTTAAGTTTGAGCGAGTGGGCTGACATTCGACACACTCGGTCGTTGTGAATCCACCTTTCAGATGAGGTCTCTTCCAACCCTCTCGGAGGTCGTGCGGCCAAAAGCCTAGCGTCAAAGCATTCCGTTTCGCTCCAGTAGTTGGCCTTTATTGACTAAATTGTAACATGACGATCTATGTGATTTCGGCAGAACTTTTGAACCCTTAAGTTTGAGCTAGTGGGCTGACGTTTGACACACTCGATCTTTGTGAATCTACCTTTCAGGGGAGGTCTCCCCCAAGTCTCTGGACGGTTGTGCGGCCGAGCGGCGACCGTCAAAGCATTCAGTTTCGCTCCAGTAGTAGGCCTTTATTGACTAAATTGTAAGATGACGACCTATGTGATTTCGGCAGAACTTTTGAACCCTTAAGTTTGAGCGAGTGGGCTGACATTCGACACACTCGATCGTTGTGAATCCACCTTTCAGATGAGGTCTCTTCCAAGACTGTCGGAGGTCGTGCGGCCAAAAGCCTAGCGTCAAAGCATTCCGTTTCGCTCCAGTAGTTGGCCTTTATTGACTAAATTGTAACATGACGACCTATGTGATTTCGGCAGTACTTTTGAACCCTTAAGTTTGAGCGAGTGGGCTGACGTTCGACATACTCGATCGATGTGAATCCACCTTTAATGGGAGGTCTCCCCCAAGTCTCTGGACGGTTGTGGGTCCGAGCGGCGACCGTCAAAGCATTCCGTTACGCTCCAGTAGTAGGCCTTTATTGACTAAATTGTAACATTACGACCTTTGTGATTTCGGCATAACTTTTGAACCCTTAAGTTTGAGCGAGTGGGCTGACATTCGACACACTCGATCGCTGTGAATCCAACTTTCAGATGAGGTCTCTTCCAAGCATCTCGGAGGTCGTGCGGCCAAAAGGCTAGCGTCAAAGCATTCCGTTGGGCTCCAGTAGTAGGCCTTTATTGACTAAATTGTAACATGACAACCTATGTAATTTCGGCAGACCTTTTGAACCCTTAAATTTGAACTAATGGGTTGACGTTCGCCACACTCGATCATTGTGAATCCACCTTTCAGGGGAGGTCTTCCCCAAGTCTCTGGACGGTTGTGGGTCCGAGCGGCGACCGTCAAAGCATTCCGTTACGCTCCAGTAGTAGGCCTTTATTGACTAAATTGTAACATGACAACCTATGTAATTTCGGCAGAACCTTTGAACCCTTAAATTTGAACTAATGGGTTGACGTTCGCCACACTTGATCATTGTGAATCCACCTTTCAGGGGAGGTCGACCCCAAGTCTCTGGACTTTTGTGGGGCCGAGCGGCGACCGTCAAAGCATTCCGTTACGCTCCAGTAGTAGGCCTTTATTGAATAATTTGTAACATTACGACCTATGTGATTTCGGCATAACTTTTGAACCCTTACGTTTGAGCGAGTGGGCTGACATTCGACACACTCGATCGTTGTGAATCCACCTTTCAGACGAGGTCTTTTACAAGCCTCTCGGAGGTCCTGCGGCCGAAAGTCTTGCGTCAAAGCATTCCTTTTCGCTTCAGTAGTAGGCCTTTATTGACTAAATTGTAACATGACGACCTATGTGATTTCGGCAGAACTTTTGAACCCTTAAGTTTGAGCTCGTGGGCTGACGTTCTTCACACTCGAACGTTGTGAATCCACCTTTCAGATGAGGTCTCTTCCAAGCCTCTCGGAGGTCGTGCTGCCGAAAGGCTAGCGTCAAAGCATTCTGTTTCGCTCCAGTAGTAGGCCTTTATTGACTAAATTCTAACATGACAACCTATGTGATTTCGGCAGAACTTTGGAACCCTTAAGTTTGAGCTAGTGGGCTGACGTTCGACACACTCGATCTTTGTGAATCCACCTTTCAGGGGAGGTCTCCCCCAAGTCTCTGGAAGGTTGTGGGGCCGAGCGGCGACCATCAAAGCATTCCGTTTCGCTCCAGTAGTAGGCCTTTATTGACTAAATTGTAACATGACGACCTATGTGATTTCGGCAGAACTTTTGAACCCTTAAGTTTGAGCGAGTGGGCTGACGTTCGACATACTCGATCGATGTGAATCCACCTTTAAGGGGAGGTCTCCCCCAAGTCTCTGGACGGTTGTGGGTCCGAGCGGCGACCGTCAAAGCATTCCGTTACGCTCCAGTAGTAGGCCTTTATTGACTAAATTGTAACATTACGACCTTTGTGATTTCGGCATAACTTTTGAACCCTTAAGTTTGAGCGAGTGGGCTGACATTCGACACACTCGATCGTTGTGAATCCAACTTTCAGATGAGGTCTCTTCCAAGCATCTCGGAGGTCGTGCGGCCAAAAGGCTAGCGTCAAAGCATTCCGTTTGGCTCCAGTAGTAGGCCTTTATTGACTAAATTGTAACATGACAACCTATGTAATTTCGGCAGAATTTTGAACCCTTAAATTTGAACTAATGGGTTGACGTTCGCCACACTCGATCATTGTGAATCCACCTTTCAGGGGAGGTCTACCCCAAGTCTCTGGACGGTTGTGGGGCCGAGCGGCGACCGTCATAGCATTCCGTTACGCTCCAGTAGTAGGCCTTTATTGAATAATTTGTAACATTACGACCTATGTGATTTCGGCATAACTTTTGAACCCTTACGTTTGAGCGAGTGGGCTGACATTCGACACACTCGATCGTTGTGAATCCACCTTTCAGATGAGGTCTCTTCCAAGACTCTCGGAGGTCGTGCGGCCAAAAGCCTAGCGTCAAAGGATTCCGTTTCGCTCCAGTAGTTGGCCTTTATTGACTAAATTGTAACATGACGACCTATGTGATTTCGGCAGAACTTTTGAACCCTTAAGTTTGAGATAGTGGGCTGACGTTCGACACACTCGATCTTTGTGAATCCACCTTTCATGGGAGGTCTCCCCCAAGTCTCTGGACGGTTGTGGGGCCTAGCGGCGACCGTCAAAGCATTCAGTTTCGCTCCAGTAGTAGGCCTTTATTGACTAAATTGTAACATTACGACCTATGTGATTTCGGCATAACTTTTGAACCCTTAAGTTTGAGCGAGTGGGCTGACATTCGACACACTCGGTCGTTGTGAATCCACCTTTCAGATTAGGTCTCTTCCAACCCTCTCGGAGGTCGTGCGGCCAAAAGCCTAGCGTCAAAGCATTCCGTTTCGCTCCAGTAGTTGGCCTTTATTGACTAAATTGTAACATGACGACCTATGTGATTTCGGCAGAACTTTTGAACCCTTAAGTTTGAGCTAGTGGGCTGACGTTTGACACACTCGATCTTTGTGAATCTACCTTTCAGGGGAGGTCTCCCCCAAGTCTCTGGACGGTTGTGCGGCCGAGCGGCGACCGTCAAAGCATTCAGTTTCGCTCCAGTAGTAGGCCTTTATTGACTAAATTGTAAGATGACGACCTATGTGATTTCGGCAGAACTTTTGAACCCTTAAGTTTGAGCGAGTGGGCTGACATTCGACACACTCGATCGTTGTGAATCCACCTTTCAGATGAGGTCTCTTCCAAGACTGTCGGAGGTCGTGCGGCCAAAAGCCTAGCGTCAAAGCATTCCGTTTCGCTCCAGTAGTTGGCCTTTATTGACTAAATTGTAACATGACGACCTATGTGATTTCGGCAGTACTTTTGAACCCTTAAGTTTGAGCGAGTGGGCTGACGTTCGACATACTCGATCGATGTGAATCCACCTTTAAGGGGAGGTCTCCCCCAAGTCTCTGGACGGTTGTGGGTCCGAGCGGCGACCGTCAAAGCATTCCGTTACGCTCCAGTAGTAGGCCTTTATTGACTAAATTGTAACATTACGACCTTTGTGATTTCGGCATAACTTTTGAACCCTTAAGTTTGAGCGAGTGGGCTGACATTCGACACACTCGATCGTTGTGAATCCAACTTTCAGATGAGGTCTCTTCCAAGCATCTCGGAGGTCGTGCGGCCAAAAGGCTAGCGTCAAAGCATTCCGTTTGGCTCCAGTAGTAGGCCTTTATTGACTAAATTGTAACATGACAACCTATGTAATTTCGGCAGACCTTTTGAACCCTTAAATTTGAACTAATGGGTTGACGTTCGCCACACTCGATCATTGTGAATCCACCTTTCAGGGGAGGTCTCCCCCAAGTCTCTGGACGGTTGTGGGGCCGAGCGGCGACCGTCAAAGCATTCTGTTACGCTCCAGTAGTAGGCCTTTATTGAGTAAATTGTAACATTACAACCTTTGTGATTTCGGCATAACTTTTGAACCCTTAAGTTTGAGCGAGTGGGCTGACGTTCGACACACTCGATCGTTGTGAATCCATCTTTCAGACGAGGTCTTTTACAAGCCTCTCGGAATTCGTGCGGCCGAAAGGCTTGCGTCAAAGCATTCCTTTTCGCTCCAGTAGTAGGCCTTTATTGACTAAATTGTAACATGACGACCTATGTGATTTCGGCAGAACTTTTGAACCCTTAGGTTTGAGCTCGTGGGCTGACGTTCTTCACACTCGAACGTTGTGAATCCACCTTTCAGATGAGGTCTCTTCCAAGCCTCTCGGAGGTCGTGCGGCCGAAAGGCTACCGTCAAAGCATTCTGTTTCGCTCCAGACGTAGGCCTTTAATGACTAAATTGTAACATGACAACCTATGTAATTTCGGCAGACCTTTTGAACCCTTAAATTTGAATTAATGGGTTGACGTTCGCCACACTCGATCATTGTGAATCCACCTTTCAGGGGAGGTGTCCCCCAAGTCTCTGGACGGTTGTGGGGCCTAGCGGCGACCGTCAAAGCATTCAGTTTCGCTCCAGTAGTAGGCCTTTATTGACTAAATTGTAACATTACGACCTATGTGATTTCGGCATAACTTTTGAACCCTTAAGTTTGAGCGAGTGGGCTGACATTCGACACACTCGGTCGTTGTGAATCCACCTTTCAGATGAGGTCTCTTCCAACCCTCTCGGAGGTCGTGCGGCCAAAAGCCTAGCTTCAAAGCATTCCGTTTCGCTCCAGTAGTTGGCCTTTATTGACTAAATTGTAACATGACGACCTATGTGATTTCGGCAGAACTTTTGAACCCTTAAGTTTGAGCTAGTGGGCTGACGTTTGACACACTCGATCTTTGTGAATCTACCTTTCAGGGGAAGTCTCCCCCAAGTCTCTGGACGGTTGTGCGGCCGAGCGGCGACCGTCAAAGCATTCAGTTTCGCTCCAGTAGTAGGCCTTTATTGACTAAATTGTAAGATGACGACCTATGTGATTTCGGCAGAACTTTTGAACCCTTAAGTTTGAGCGAGTGGGCTGACGTTCGACACACTCGATCTTTGTGAATCCACCTTTAAGGGGAGGTCTCCCCCAAGTCTCTGGACGGTTGTGGGGCCTAGCGGCGACCGTCAAAGCATTCCGTTTCGCTCCAGTAGTTGGCCTTTATTGACTAAATTGTAACATGACGACCTATGTGATTTCGGCAGAACTTTTGAACCCTTAAGTTTGAGCTAGTGGGCTGACGTTTGACACACTCGATCTTTGTGAATCTACCTTTCAGGGGAGGTCTCCCCCAAGTCTCTGGACGGTTGTGCGGCCGAGCGGCGACCGTCAAAGCATTCAGTTTCGCTCCAGTAGTAGGCCTTTATTGACTAAATTGTAAGATGACGACCTATGTGATTTCGGCAGAACTTTTGAACCCTTAAGTTTGAGCGAGTGGGCTGACGTTCGACACACTCGATCTTTGTGAATCCACCTTTAAGGGGAGGTCTCCCCCAAGTCTCTGGACGGTTGTGGTTCCGAGCGGCGACCGTCAAAGCATTCTGTTACGCTCCAGTAGTAGGCCTTTATTGAGTAAATTGTAACATTACAACCTTTGTGATTTCGGCATAACTTTTGAACCCTTAAGTTTGAGCGAGTGGGCTGACATTCGACACACTCGATCGTTGTGAATCCACCTTTCAGACGAGGTCTTTTACAAGCCTCTCGGAGGTCGTGCGGCCGAAAGGCTTGCGTCAAAGCATTCCTTTTCGCTCCAGTAGTTGGCCTTTATTGACTAAATTGTAACATGACGACCTATGTGATTTCGGCAGAACTTTTGAACCCTTAAATTTGAGCGAGTGGGCTGACGTTCGACATACTCGATCGATGTGAATCCACCTTTAAGGGGAGGTCTCCCCCAAGTCTCTGGACGGTTGTGGGGCCGAGCGGCGACCGTCAAAGCATTCAGTTTCGCTCCAGTAGTAGGCCTTTATTGACTAAATTGTAACATTACGACCTTTGTGATTTCGGCATAACTTTTGAACACTTAAGTTTGAGCGAGTGGGCTGACATTCGACACACTCGATCGTTGTGAATCCAACTTTCAGATGAGGTCTCTTCCAAGCATCTCGGAGGTCGTGCGGCCAAAAGGCTAGCGTCAAAGCATTCCGTTTGGCTCCAGTAGTAGGCCTTTATTGACTAAATTGTAACATGACAACCTATGTAATTTCGGCAGAACTTTTGAACCCTTAAATTTGAACTAATGGGTTGATGTTCGCCACACTCGATCATTGTGAATCCACCTTTCAGGGGAGGTCTACCCCAAGTCTCTGGACTTTTGTGGGGCCGAGCGGCGACCGTCAAAGCATTCCGTTACGCTCCAGTAGTAGGCCTTTATTGAATAATTTGTAACATTACGACCTATGTGATTTCGGCAGAACTTTTGAACCCTTAAGTTTGAGCTCGTGGGCTGACGTTCTTCACACTCGAACGTTGTGAATCCACCTTTCAGATGAGGTCTCTTCCAAGCCTCTCGGAGGTCGTGCGGCCAAAAGCCTAGCGTCAAAGAATTCCGTTTCTCTCCAGTAGTTGGCCTTTATTGACTAAATTGTAACATGACGACCTATGTGATTTCGGCAGAACTTTTGAACCCTTAAGTTTGAGATAGTGGGCTGACGTTCGACACACTCGATCTTTGTGAATCCACCTTTCATGGGAGGTCTCCCCCAAGTCTCTGGACGGTTGTGGGGCCTAGCGGCGACCGTCAAAGCATTCAGTTTCGCTCCAGTAGTAGGCCTTTATTGACTAAATTGTAACATTACGACCTATGTGATTTCGGCATAACTTTTGAACCCTTAAGTTTGAGCGAGTGGGCTGACATTCGACACACTCGGTCGTTGTGAATCCACCTTTCAGATGAGGTCTCTTCCAACCCTCTCGGAGGTCGTGCGGCCAAAAGCCTAGCGTCAAAGCATTCCGTTTCGATCCAGTAGTTGGCCTTTATTGACTAAATTGTAACATGACGACCTATGTGATTTCGGCAGAACTTTTGAACCCTTAAGTTTGAGCTAGTGGGCTGACGTTTGACACACTCGATCTTTGTGAATCTACCTTTCAGGGGAGGTCTCCCCCAAGTCTCTGGACGGTTGTGCGGCCGAGCGGCGACCGTCAAAGCATTCAGTTTCGCTCCAGTAGTAGGCCTTTATTGACTAAATTGTAAGATGACGACCTATGTGATTTCGGCAGAACTTTTGAACCCTTAAGTTTGAGCGAGTGGGCTGACATTCGACACACTCGGTTGTTGTGAATCCACCTTTCAGATGAGGTCTCTTCCAACCCTCTCGGAGGTCATGCGGCCAAAAGGCTAGCGTCAAAGCATTCTGTTTGGCTCCAGTCGTAGGCCTTTATTGACTAAATTGTAACATGACAACCTATGTGATTTCGGCAGAACTTTTGAACCCTTAAGTTTGAGCGAGTGGGCTGACGTTCGACATACTCGATCTTTGTGAATCTACCTTTCAGGGGAGGTCTCCCCCAAGTCTCTGGACGGTTGTGCGGCCGAGCGGCGACCGTCAAAGCATTCAGTTTCGCTCCAGTAGTAGGCCTTTATTGACTAAATTGTAACATGACGACCTATGTGATTTCGGCAGAACTTTTGAACCCTTAAGTTTGAGCTAGTGGGCTGACGTTCGACACACTCGATCTTTGTGAATCCACCTTTAAGGGGAGGTCTCCCCCAAGTCTCTGGACGGTTGTGGGTCCGAGCGGCGACCGTCAAAGCATTCTGTTACGCTCCAATAGTAGGCCTTTATTGACTAAATTGTAACATTACGACCTTTGTGATTTCGGCATAACTTTTGAACCCTTAAGTTTGAGCGAGTGGGCTGAAATTCGACACACTCGATCGTTGTGAATCCACCTTTCAGACGAGGTCTTTTACAAGCCTCTCGGAGGTCCTGCGGCCGAAAGGCTTGCGTCAAAGCATTCCTTTTCGCTCCAGTAGTAGGCCTTTATTGACTAAATTGTAACATGACGACCTATGTGATTTCGGCAGAACTTTTGAACCCTTAAGTTTGAGCTCGTGGGCTGACGTTCGACACACTCGAACGTTGTGAATCCACCTTTCAGATGAGGTCTCTTCCAAGCCTCTCGGAGGTGGTGCGGCCGAAAGGCTAGCGTCAAAGCATTCTGTTTCGCTCCAGTAGTAGGCCTTTATTGACTAAATTCTAACATGACAACCTATGTGATTTCGGCAGAACTTTTGAACCCTTAAGTTTGAGCTAGTGGGCTGACGTTCGACACACTCGATCTTTGTGAATCCACCTTTCAGGGGAGGTCTCCCCCAAGTCTCTGGACGGTTGTGGGGCCGAGCGGCGACCATCAAAGCATTCCGTTTCGCTCCAGTAGTAGGCCTTTATTGACTAAATTGTAACATGACGACCTATGTGATTTCGGCAGAACTTTTGAACCCTTAAGTTTGAGCGAGTGGGCTGACGTTCGACATACTCGATCGATGTGAATCCACCTTTAAGGGGAGGTCTCCCCCAAGTCTCTGGACGGTTGTGGGTCCGAGCGGCGACCGTCAAAGCATTCCGTTACGCTCCAGTAGTAGGCCTTTATTGACTAAATTGTAACATTACGACCTTTGTGATTTCGGCATAACTTTTGAACCCTTAAGTTTGAGCGAGTGGGCTGACATTCGACACACTCGATCGTTGTGAATCCAACTTTCAGATGAGGTCTCTTCCAAGCATCTCGGAGGTCGTGCGGCCAAAAGGCTAGCGTCAAAGCATTCCGTTTGGCTCCAGTAGTAGGCCTTTATTGACTAAATTGTAACATGACAACCTATGTAATTTCGGCAGAACTTTTGAACCCTTAAATTTGAACTAATGGGTTGACGTTCGCCACACTCGATCATTGTGAATCCACCTTTCAGGGGTGGTCTCCCCCAAGTCTCTGGACGGTTGTGGGGCCGAGCGGCGACCGTCAAAGCATTCCGTTACGCTCCAGTAGTAGGCCTTTATTGAATAATTTGTAACATGACGACCTATGTGATTTCGGCAAAACTTTTGAACCCTTAAGTTTGAGATAGTGGGCTGACGTTCGACACACTCGATCTTTGTGAATCCACCTTTCATGGGAGGTCTCCCCCAAGTCTCTGGACGGTTGTGGGGCCTAGCGGCGACCGTCAAAGCATTCAGTTTCGCTCCAGTAGTAGGCCTTTATTGACTAAATTGTAACATTACGACCTATGTGATTTCGGCATAACTTTTGAACCCTTAAGTTTGAGCGAGTGGGCTGACATTCGACACACTCGGTCGTTGTGAATCCACCTTTCAGATGAGGTCTCTTCCAACCCTCTCGGAGGTCGTGCGGCCAAAAGCCTAGCGTCAAAGCATTCCGTTTCGCTCCAGTAGTTGGCCTTTATTGACTAAATTGTAACATGACGACCTATGTGATTTCGGCAGAACTTTTGAACCCTTAAGTTTGAGCTAGTGGGCTGACGTTTGACACACTCGATCTTTGTGAATCTACCTTTCAGGGGAGGTCTCCCCCAAGTCTCTGGACGGTTGTGCGGCCGAGCGGCGACCGTCAAAGCATTCAGTTTCGCTCCAGTAGTAGGCCTTTATTGACTAAATTGTAAGATGACGACCTATGTGATTTCGGCAGAACTTTTGAACCCTTAAGTTTGAGCGAGTGGGCTGACATTCGACACACTCGGTTGTTGTGAATCCACCTTTCAGATGAGGTCTCTTCCAACCCTCTCGGAGGTCGTGCGGCCAAAAGGCTAGCGTCAAAGCATTCTGTTTGGCTCCAGTAGTAGGCCTTTATTGACTAAATTGTAACATGACAACCTATGTGATTTCGGCAGAACTTTTGAACCCTTAAGTTTGAGCGAGTGGGCTGACGTTCGACATACTCGATCTTTGTGAATCTACCTTTCAGGGGAGGTCTCCCCCAAGTCTCTGGACGGTTGTGCGGCCGAGCGGCGACCGTCAAAGCATTCAGTTTCGCTCCAGTAGTAGGCCTTTATTGACTAAATTGTAACATGACGACCTATGTGATTTCGGCAGAACTTTTGAACCCTTAAGTTTGAGCTAGTGGGCTGACGTTCGACACACTCGATCTTTGTGAATCCACCTTTAAGGGGAGGTCTCCCCCAAGTCTCTGGACGGTTGTGGGTCCGAGCGGCGACCGTCAAAGCATTCTGTTACGCTCCAATAGTAGGCCTTTATTGACTAAATTGTAACATTACGACCTTTGTGATTTCGGCATAACTTTTGAACCCTTAAGTTTGAGCGAGTGGGCTGAAATTCGACACACTCGATCGTTGTAAATCCACCTTTCAGACGAGGTCTTTTACAAGCCTCTCGGAGGTCCTGCGGCCGAAAGGCTTGCGTCAAAGCATTCCTTTTCGCTCCAGTAGTAGGCCTTTATTGACTAAATTGTAACATGACGACCTATGTGATTTCGGCAGAACTTTTGAACCCTTAAGTTTGAGCTCGTGGGCTGACGTTCGACACACTCGAACGTTGTGAATCCACCTTTCAGATGAGGTCTCTTCCAAGCCTCTCGGAGGTGGTGCGGCCGAAAGGCTAGCGTCAAAGCATTCTGTTTCGCTCCAGTAGTAGGCCTTTATTGACTAAATTCTAACATGACAACCTATGTGATTTCGGCAGAACTTTTGAACCCTTAAGTTTGAGCTAGTGGGCTGACGTTCGACACACTCGATCTTTGTGAATCCACCTTTCAGGGGAGGTCTCCCCCAAGTCTCTGGACGGTTGTGGGGCCGAGCGGCGACCATCAAAGCATTCCGTTTCGCTCCAGTAGTAGGCCTTTATTGACTAAATTGTAACATGACGACCTATGTGATTTCGGCAGAACTTTTGAACCCTTAAGTTTGAGCGAGTGGGCTGACGTTCGACATACTCGATCGATGTGAATCCACCTTTAAGGGGAGGTCTCCCCCAAGTCTCTGGACGGTTGTGGGTCCGAGCGGCGACCGTCAAAGCATTCCGTTACGCTCCAGTAGTAGGCCTTTATTGACTAAATTGTAACATTACGACCTTTGTGATTTCGGCATAACTTTTGAACCCTTAAGTTTGAGCGAGTGGGCTGACATTCGACACACTCGATCGTTGTGAATCCAACTTTCAGATGAGGTCTCTTCCAAGCATCTCGGAGGTCGTGCGGCCAAAAGGCTAGCGTCAAAGCATTCCGTTTGGCTCCAGTAGTAGGCCTTTATTGACTAAATTGTAACATGACAACCTATGTAATTTCGGCAGAACTTTTGAACCCTTAAATTTGAACTAATGGGTTGACGTTCGCCACACTCGATCATTGTGAATCCCCCTTTCAGGGGTGGTCTCCCCCAAGTCTCTGGACGGTTCTGGGGCCGAGCGGCGACCGTCAAAGCATTCCGTTACGCTCCAGTAGTAGGCCTTTATTGAATTATTTGTAACATTACGACCTATGTGATTTCGGCATAACTTTTGAACCCTTACGTTTGAGCGAGTGGGCTGACATTCGACACACTCGATCGTTGTGAATCCACCTTTCAGATGAGGTCTCTTCCAAGACTCTCGGAGGTCGTGCGGCCAAAAGCCTAGCGTCAAAGCATTCCGTTTCGCTCCAGTAGTTGGCCTTTATTGACTAAATTGTAACATGACGACCTATGTGATTTCGGCAGAACTTTTGAACCCTTAAGTTTGAGATAGTGGGCTGACGTTCGACACACTCGATCTTTGTGAATCCACCTTTCATGGGAGGTCTCCCCCAAGTCTCTGGACGGTTGTGGGGCCTAGCGGCGACCGTCAAAGCATTCAGTTTCGCTCCAGTAGTAGGCCTTTATTGACTAAATTGTAACATTACGACCTATGCGATTTCGGCATAACTTATGAACCCTTAAGTTTGAGCGAGTGGGCTGACATTCGACACACTCGGTCGTTGTGAATCCACCTTTCAGATGAGGTCTCTTCCAACCCTCTCGGAGGTCGTGCGGCCAAAAGCCTAGCGTCAAAGCATTCCGTTTCGCTCCAGTAGTTGGCCTTTATTGACTAAATTGTAACATGACGAACTATGTGATTTCGGCAGAATTTTTGAACCCTTAAGTTTGAGCTAGTGGGCTGACGTTCGACACACTCGATCTTTGTGAATCCACCTTTAAGGGGAGGTCTCCCCCAAGTCTCTGGACGGTTGTGGTTCCGAGCGGCGACCGTCAAAGCATTCTGTTACGCTCCAGTAGTAGGCCTTTTTTGAGTAAATTGTAACATTACAACCTTTGTGATTTCGGCATAACTTTTGAACCCTTAAGTTTGAGCGAGTGGGCTGACATTCGACACACTCGATCGTTGTGAATCCACCTTTCAGACGAGGTCTTTTACAAGCCTCTCGGAGGTCGTGCGGCCGAAAGGCTTGCGTCAAAGCATTCCTTTTCGCTCCAGTAGTAGGCCTTTATTGACTAAATTGTAACATGACGACCTATGTGATTTCGGCATAACTTTTGAACCCTTAAGTTTGAGCGAGTGGGCTGACATTCGACACACTCGGTCGTTGTGAATCCACCTTTCAGATGAGGTCTCTTCCAACCCTCTCGGAGGTCGTGCGGCCAAAAGCCTAGCGTCAAAGCATTCCGTTTCGCTCCAGTAGTTGGCCTTTATTGACTAAATTGTAACATGACGACCTATGTGATTTCGGCAGACCTTTCAACCCTTAAGTTTGAGCTAATGGGCTGACGTTTGACACACTCGATCTTTGTGAATCTACCTTTCAGGGGAGGTCTCCCCCAAGTCTCTGGACGGTTGTGCGGCCGAGCGGCGACCGTCAAAGCATTCAGTTTCGCTCCAGTAGTAGGCCTTTATTGACTAAATTGTAAGATGACGACCTATGTGATTTCGGCAGAACTTTTGAACCCTTAAGTTTGAGCTAGTGGGCTGACGTTCGACACACTCGATCTTTGTGAATCCACCTTTAAGGGGAGGTCTCCCCCAAGTCTCTGGACGGTTGTGGGTCCGAGCGGCGACCGTCAAAGCATTCTGTTACGCTCCAGTAGTAGGCCTTTATTGAGTAAATTGTAACATTACAACCTTTGTGATTTGGGCAAAACCTTTGAACCCTTAAGTTTGAGCGAGTGGGCTGACATTCGACACACTCGATCGTTGTGAATCCACCTTTCAGACGAGGTCTTTTACAAGCCTCTCGGAATTCGTGCGGCCGAAAGGCTTGCGTCAAAGCATTCCTTTTCGCTCCAGTAGTAGGCCTTTATTGACTAAATTGTAACATGACGACCTATGTGATTTCGGCAGAAATTTTGAACCCTTAAGTTTGAGCGAGTGGGCTGACGTTCGACATACTCGATCGATGTGAATCCACCTTTAAGGGGAGGTCTCCCCCAAGTCTCTGGACGGTTGTGGGTCCGAGCGGCGACCGTCAAAGCATTCCGTTACGCTCCAGTAGTAGGCCTTTATTGACTAAATTGTAACATTACGACCTTTGTGATTTCGGCATAACCTTTGAACCCTTAAGTTTGAGCGAGTGGGCTGACATTCGACACACTCGATCGTTGTGAATCCAACTTTCAGATGAGGTCTCTTCCAAGCATCTCGGAGGTCGTGCGGCCAAAAGGCTAGCGTCAAAGCATTCCGTTTGGCTCCAGTAGTTGGCCTTTATTGACTAAATTGTAACATGACGACCTATGTGATTTCGGCAGAACTTTTGAACCCTTAAGTTTGAGCCCTTTGAGCGAGTGGGCTGACGTTCGACATACTCGATCGATGTGAATCCACCCTTAAGGGGAGGTCTCCCCCAAGTCTCTGGACGGTTGTGGGTCCGAGCGGCGACCGTCAAAGCATTCCGTTACGCTCCAGTAGTAGGCCTTTATTGACTAAATTGTAACATTACGACCTTTGTGATTTCGGCATAACTTTTGAACCCTTAAGTTTTAGCGAGTGGGCTGACATTCGACACACTCGATCGTTGTGAATCCAACTTTCAGATGAGGTCTCTTCCAAGCATCTCGGAGGTCGTGCGGCCAAAAGGCTAGCGTCAAAGCATTCCGTTTGGCTCCAGTAGTAGGCCTTTATTGACTAAATTGTAACATGACAACCTATGTAATTTCGGCAGAACTTTTGAACCCTTAAATTTGAACTAATGGGTTGACGTTCGCCACACTCGATCATTGTGAATCCACCTTTCAGGGGAGGTCTCCCCCAAGTCTCTGGACGGTTGTGCGGCCGAGCGGCGACCGTCAAAGCATTCAGTTTCGCTCCAGTAGTAGGCCTTTATTGACTAAATTGTAAGATGACGACCTATGTGATTTCGGCAGAACTTTTGAACCCTTAAGTTTGAGCTAGTGGGCTGACGTTCGACACACTCGATCTTTGTGAATCCACCTTTAAGGGGAGGTCTCCCCCAAGTCTCTGGACGGTTGTGGGTCCGAGCGGCGACCGTCAAAGCATTCTGTTACGCTCCAGTAGTAGGCCTTTATTGAGTAAATTGTAACATTACAACCTTTGTGATTTGGGCAAAACTTTTGAACCCTTAAGTTTGAGCGAGTGGGCTGACATTCGACACACTCGATCGTTGTGAATCCACCTTTCAGACGAGGTCTTTTACAAGCCTCTCGGAATTCGTTCGGCCGAAAGGCTTGCGTCAAAGCATTCCTTTTCGCTCCAGTAGTAGGCCTTTATTGACTAAATTGTAACATGACGACCTATGTGATTTCGGCAGAAATTTTGAACCCTTAAGTTTGAGCGAGTGGGCTGACGTTCGACATACTCGATCGATGTGAATCCACCTTTAAGGGGAGGTCTCCCCCAAGTCTCTGGACGGTTGTGGGTCCGAGCGGCGACCGTCAAAGCATTCCGTTACGCTCCAGTAGTAGGCCTTTATTGACTAAATTGTAACATTACGACCTTTGTGATTTCGGCATAACTTTTGAACCCTTAAGTTTGAGCGAGTGGGCTGACATTCGACACACTCGATCGTTGTGAATCCAACTTTCAGATGAGGTCTCTTCCAAGCATCTCGGAGGTCGTGCGGCCAAAAGGCTAGCGTCAAAGCATTCCGTTTGGCTCCAGTAGTTGGCCTTTATTGACTAAATTGTAACATGACGACCTATGTGATTTCGGCAGAACTTTTGAACCCTTAAGTTTGAGCCCTTTGAGCGAGTGGGCTGACGTTCGACATACTCGATCGATGTGAATCCACCTTTAAGGGGAGGTCTCCCCCAAGTCTCTGGACGGTTGTGGGTCCGAGCGGCGACCGTCAAAGCATTCCGTTACGCTCCAGTAGTAGGCCTTTATTGACTAAATTGTAACATTACGACCTTTGTGATTTCGGCATAACTTTTGAACCCTTAAGTTTTAGCGAGTGGGCTGACGTTCGACATACTCGATCTTTGTGAATCCACCTTTAAGGGGAGGTCTCCCCCAAGTCTCTGGACGGTTGTGGTTCCGAGCGGCGACCGTCAAAGCATTCTGTTACGCTCCAGTCGTAGGCCTTTTTTGAGTAAATTGTAACATTACAACCTTTGTGATTTCGGCATAACTTTTGAACCCTTAAGTTTGAGATAGTGGGCTGACGTTCGACACACTCGATCTTTGTGAATCCACCTTTCATGGGAGGTCTCCCCCAAGTCTCTGGACGGTTGTGGGGCCTAGCGGCGACCGTCAAAGCATTCAGTTTCGCTCCAGTAGTAGGCCTTTATTGACTAAATTGTAAGATGACGACCTATGTGATTTCGGCAGAACTTTTGAACCCTTAAGTTTGAGCTAGTGGGCTGACGTTCGACATACTCGATCTTTGTGAATCCACCTTTAAGGGGAGGTCTCCCCCAAATCTCTGGACGGTTGTGGTTCCGAGCGGCGACCGTCAAAGCATTCTGTTACGCTCCAGTCGTAGGCCTTTTTTGAGTAAATTGTAACATTACAACCTTTGTGATTTCGGCATAACTTTTGAACCCTTAAGTTTGAGCGAGTGGGCTGACATTCGACACACTCGATCGTTGTGAATCCACCTTTCAGACGAGGTCTTTTACAAGCCTCTCGGAGGTCGTGCGGCCGAAAGGCTTGCGTCAAAGCATTCCTTTTCGCTCCAGTAGTAGGCCTTTATTGACTAAATTGTAACATGACGACCTATGTGATTTCGGCATAACTTTTGAACCCTTAAGTTTGAGCGAGTGGGCTGACATTCGACACACTCGGTCGTTGTGAATCCACCTTTCAGATGAGGTCTCTTCCATCCCTCTCGGAGGTCGTGCGGCCAAAAGCCTAGCGTCAAAGCATTCCGTTTCGCTCCAGTAGTTGGCCTTTATTGACTAAATTGTAACATGACGACCTATGTGATTTCGGCAGACCTTTCAACCCTTAAGTTTGAGCTAATGGGCTGACGTTTGACACACTCGATCTTTGTGAATCTACCTTTCAGGGGAGGTCTCCCCCAAGTCTCTGGACGGTTGTGCGGCCGAGCGGCGACCGTCAAAGCATTCAGTTTCGCTCCAGTAGTAGGCCTTTATTGACTAAATTGTAAGATGACGACCTATGTGATTTCGGCAGAACTTTTGAACCATTAAGTTTGAGCTAGTGGGCTGACGTTCGACACACTCGATCTTTGTGAATCCACCTTTAAGAGGAGGTCTCCCCCAAGTCTCAGGACGGTTGTGGGTCCGAGCGGCGACCGTCAAAGCATTCTGTTACGCTCCAGTAGTAGGCCTTTATTGAGTAAATTGTAACATTACAACGTTTGTGATTTCGGCAAAACTTTTGAACCCTTAAGTTTGAGCGAGTGGGCTGACATGCGACACACTCGATCGTTGTGAATCCACCTTTCAGACGAGGTCTTTTACAAGCCTCTCGGAATTCGTGCGGCCGAAAGGCTTGCGTCAAAGCATTCCTTTTCGCTCCAGTAGTAGGCCTTTATTGACTAAATTGTAACATGACGACCTATGTGATTTCGGCAGAAATTTTGAACCCTTAAGTTTGAGCGAGTGGGCTGACGTTCGACATACTCGATCGATGTGAATCCACCTTTAAGGGGAGGTCTCCCCCAAGTCTCTGGACGGTTGTGGGTCCGAGCGGCGACCGTCAAAGCATTCCGTTACGCTCCAGTAGTAGGCCTTTATTGACTAAATTGTAACATTACGACCTTTGTGATTTCGGCATAACTTTTGAACCCTTAAGTTTGAGCGAGTGGGCTGACATTCGACACACTCGATCGTTGTGAATCCAACTTTCAGATGAGGTCTCTTCCAAGCATCTCGGAGGTCATGCGGCCAAAAGGCTAGCGTCAAAGCATTCCGTTTGGCTCCAGTAGTTGGCCTTTATTGACTAAATTGTAACATGACGACCTATGTGATTTCGGCAGAACTTTTGAACCCTTAAGTTTGAGCCCTTTGAGCGAGTGGGCTGACGTTCGACATACTCGATCGATGTGAATCCACCTTTAAGGGGAGGTATCCCCCAAGTCTCTGGACGGTTGTGGGTCCGAGCGGCGACCGTCAAAGCATTCCGTTACGCTCCAGTAGTAGGCCTTTATTGACTAAATTGTAACATTACGACCTTTGTGATTTCGGCATAACTTTTGAACCCTTAAGTTTTAGCGAGTGGGCTGACATTCGACACACTCGATCGTTGTGAATCCAACTTTCAGATGAGGTCTCTTCCAAGCATCTCGGAGGTCATGCGGCCAAAAGGCTAGCGTCAAAGCATTCCGTTTGGCTCCAGTAGTAGGCCTTTATTGACTAAATTGTAACATGACAACCTATGTAATTTCGGCAGAACTTTTGAACCCTTAAATTTGAACTAATGGGTTGATGTTCGCCACACTCGATCATTGTGAATCCACCTTTCAGGGGAGGTCTCCCCCAAGTCTCTGGACGGTTGTGCGGCCGAGCGGCGACCGTCAAAGCATTCGGTTTCGCTCCAGTAGTAGGCCTTTATTGACTAAATTGTAAGATGACGACCTATGTAATTTCGGTAGAACTTTTGAACCCTTAAATTTGAACTAATGGGTTGACGTTCGCCACACTCGATCATTGTGAATCCACCTTTCAGGGGAGGTCTACCCCAAGTCTCTGGACGGTTGTGGGGCCGAGCGGCGACCGTCAAAGCATTCCATTACGCTCCAGTAGTAGGGCTTTATTGAATAATTTGTAACATTACGACCTATGTGATTTCGGCATAACTTTTGAACCCTTACGTTTGAGCGAGTGGGCTGACATTCGACACACTCGATCGTTGTGAATCCACTTTTCAGATGAGGTCTCTTCCAAGACTCTCGGAGGTCGTGCGGCCAAAACCCTAGCGTCAAAGCATTCCGTTTCGCTCCAGTAGTTGGCCAATATTGACTAAATTGTAACATGACGACCTATGTGATTTCGGCAGAACTTTTGAACCCTTAAGTTTGAGCTCGTGGGCTGACGTTCTTCACACTCGAACGTTGTGAATCCACCTTTCAGATGAGGTCTCTTCCAAGCCTCTCGGAGGTCGTGCGGCCGAAAGGCTAGCGTCAAAGCATTCCGTTTCGCTCCAGTAGTAGGCCTTTATTGACTAAATTGTAACATGACAACCTATGTGATTTCGGCAGAACTTTTGAACCCTTAAGTTTGAGCTAGTGGGCTGACGTTCGACACACTCGATCTTTGTGAATCCACCTTTCAGGGGAGGTCTCCCCCAAGTCTCTGGACGGTTGTGGGTCCGAGCGGCGACCGTCAAAGCATTCCGTTACGCTCCAGTAGTAGGCCTTTATTGACTAAATTGTAACATTACGACCTATGTGATTTCGGCATAACTTTTGAACCCTTAAGTTTGAGCGAGTGGGCTGAGATTCGACACACTCGGTCGTTGTGAATCCAACTTTCAGATGAGGTCTCTTCCAACCCTCTGGGAGGTCTTACGGCCAAAAGGCTGGCGTCATAGCATTCCGTTTGGCTCTAGTAGTAGGCCTTTATTGACTAAATTGTAACATGACAACCTATGTAATTTCGGCAGAACCTTTGAACCCTTAAGTTTGAACTAATGGGTTGACGTTCGCCCCACTCGATCATTGTGAATCCACCTTTCAGGGGAGGTCTCCCCCAAGTCTCTGGACGGTTGTGGGGCCGAGCGGCGACCGTCAAAGCATTCCGTTACGCTCCAGTAGTAGGCCTTTATTGACTAAATTGTAACATTACGACCTATGTGATTTCGGCATAACTTTTGAACCCTTACGTTTGAGCGAGTGGGCTGACATTCGACACACTCGATCGTTGTGAATCCACCTTTCAGAAGAGGTCTCTTCCAAGACTCTCGGAGGTCGTCCGGCCAAAAGCCTAGTGTCAAAGCATTCCGTTTCGCTCCAGTAGTTGGCCTTTATTGACTAAATTGTAACATGACGACCTATGTGATTTCGGCAGAACTTTTGAACCCTTAAGTTTGAGCTAGTGGGCTGACGTTTGACACACTCGATCTTTGTGAATCTACCTTTCAGGGGAGGTCTCCCCCAAGTCTCTGGACGGTTGTGCGGTCGAGCGGCGACCGTCAAAGCATTCAGTTTCGCTCCAGTAGTAGGCCTTTATTGACTAAATTGTAACATGACGACCTATGTGATTTCGGCAGAACTTTTGAACCCTTAAGTTTGAGCGAGTGGGCTGACGTTCGACATACTCGATCGATGTGAATCCACCTTTAAGGGGAGGTCTCCCCCAAGTCTCTGGACGGTTGTGGGTCCGAGCGGCGACCGTCAAAGCATTCCGTTACGCTCCAGTAGTAGGCCTTTATTGACTAAATTGTAACATTACGACCTTTGTGATTTCGGCATAACTTTTGAACCCTTAAGTTTGAGCGAGTGGGCTGACATTCGACACACTCGATCGTTGTGAATCCAACTTTCAGATGAGGTCTCTTCCAAGCATCTCGGAGGTCGTGCGGCCAAAAGGCTAGCGTCAAAGCATTCCGTTTGGCTCCAGTAGTAGGCCTTCATTGACTAAATTGTAACATGACAACCTATGTAATTTCCGCAGAATTTTGAACCCTTAAATTTGAACTAATGGGTTGACGTTCGCCACACTCGATCATTGTGAATCCACCTTTCAGGGGAGGTCTCCCCCAAGTCTCTGGACGGTTGTGGGGCCGAGCGGCGACCGTCATAGCATTCCGTTACGCTCCAGTAATAGGCCTTTATTGAATAATTTGTAACATTACGACCTATGTGATTTCGGCATAACTTTTGAACCCTTACGTTTGAGCGAGTGGGCTGACATTCGACACACTCGATCGTTGTGAATCCACCTTTCAGATGAGGTCTCTTCCAAGACTCTCGGAGGTCGTGCGGCCAAAAGCCTAGCGTCAAAGTATTCCGTTTCGCTCCAGTAGTTGGCCTTTATTGACTAAATTGTAACATGACGACCTATGTGATTTCGGCAGAACTTTTTAACCCTTAAGTTTGAGATAGTGGGCTGACGTTCGACACACTCGATCTTTGTGAATCCACCTTTCATGGGAGGTCTCCCCCAAGTCTCTGGACGGTTGTGGGGCCTAGCGGCGACCGTCAAAGCATTCAGTTTCGCTCCAGTAGTAGGCCTTTATTGACTAAATTGTAACATTACGACCTATGTGATTTCGGCATAACTTTTGAACCCTTAAGTTTGAGCGAGTGGGCTGACATTCGACACACTCGGTCGTTGTGAATCCACCTTTCAGATGAGGTCTCTTCCAACCCTCTCGGAGGTCGTGCGGCCAAAAGCCTAGCGTCAAAGCATTCCGTTTCGCTCCAGTAGTTGGCCTTTATTGACTAAATTGTAACATGACGACCTATGTGATTTCGGCAGAACTTTTGAACCCTTAAGTTTGAGCTAGTGGGCTGACGTTTGACACACTCGATCTTTGTGAATCTACCTTTCAGGGGAGGTCTCCCCCAAGTCTCTGGACGGTTGTGCGGCCGAGCGACGACCGTCAAAGAATTCAGTTTCGCTCCAGTAGTAGGCCTTTATTGACTAAATTGTAAGATGACGACCCATGTGATTTCGGCAGAACTTTTGAACCCTTAAGTTTGAGCGAGTGGGCTGACATTCGACACACTCGATCGTTGTGAATCCACCTTTCAGATGAGGTCTCTTCCAAGACTGTCGGAGGTCGTGCGGCCAAAAGCCTAGCGTCAAAGCATTCTGTTTCGCTCCAGTAGTTGGCCTTTATTGACTAAATTGTAACATGACGACCTATGTGATTTCGGCAGTACTTTTGAACCCTTAAGTTTGACCTAGTGGGCTGACGTTCGACACACTCGATCTTTGTGAATCCACCTTTCAGGGGAGGTCTCCCCCAAGTCTCTGGACGGTTGTGCGGCCGAGCGGCGACCGTCAAAGCATTCAGTTTCGCTCCAGTAGTAGGCCTTTATTGACTAAATTGTAACATTACGACCTTTGTGATTTCGGCATAACTTTTGAACCCTTAAGTTTGAGCGAGTGGGCTGAAATTCGACACACTCGATCGTTGTGAATCCACCTTTCAGACGAGGTCTTTTACAAGCCTCTCGGAGGTCCTGCGGCCGAAAGGCTTGCGTCAAAGCATTCCTTTTCGCTCCAGTAGTAGGCCTTTATTGACTAAATTGTAACATGACGACCTATGTGATTTCGGCAGAACTTTTGAACCCTTAAGTTTGAGCTCGTGGGCTGACGTTCTTCACACTCGAACGTTGTGAATCCACCTTTCAGATGAGGTCTCTTCCAAGCCTCTCGGAGGTCGTGCGGCCGAAAGGCTAGCGTCAAAGCATTCTGTTTCGCTCCAGTAGTAGGCCTTTATTGACTAAATTGTAACATGACAACCTATGTGATTTCGGCAGAACTTTTGAACCCTTAAGTTTGAGCTAGTGGGCTGACGTTCAACACACTCGATCTTTGTGAATCCACCTTTCAGGGGAGGTCTCCCCCAAGTCTCTGGACGGTTGTGCGGCCGAGCGGCGACCGTCAAAGCATTCAGTTTCGCTCCAGTAGTAGGCCTTTATTGACTAAATTGTAAGATGACGACCTATGTGATTTCGGCAGAACTTTTGAACCCTTAAGTTTGAGCGAGTGGGCTGACGTTCGACACACTCGATCTTTGTGAATCCACCTTTAAGGGGAGGTCTCCCCCAAGTCTCTGGACGGTTGTGGTTCCGAGCGGCGACCGTCAAAGCATTCTGTTACGCTCCAGTAGTAGGCCTTTATTGAGTAAATTGTAACATTACAACCTTTGTGATTTCGGCATAACTTTTGAACCCTTAAGTTTGAGCGAGTGGGCTGACATTCGACACACTCGATCGTTGTGAATCCACCTTTCAGACGAGGTCTTTTACAAGCCTCTCGGAGGTCGTGCGGCCGAAAGGCTTGCGTCAAAGCATTCCTTTTCGCTCCAGTAGTTGGCCTTTATTGACTAAATTGTAACATGACGACCTATGTGATTTCGGCAGAACTTTTGAACCCTTAAGTTTGAGCTAGTGGGCTGACGTTTGACACACTCGATCTTTGTGAATCTACCTTTCAGGGGAGGTCTCCCCCAAGTCTCTGGACGGTTGTGCGGCCGAGCGGCGACTGTCAAAGCATTCCTTTTCGCTCCAGTAGTAGGCCTTTTTTGACTAAATTGTAACATGACAACCTATGTGATTTCGGCAGAACTTTTGAACCCTTAAGTTTGAACTAATGGGTTGACGTTCGACACACTCGATCATTGTGAATCCACCTTTCAGGGGAGGTCTCCCCCAAGTCTCTGGACGGTTGTGGGGCCGAGCGGCGACCGTCAAAGCATTCCGTTACGCTCCAGTAGTAGGCCTTTATTGAATAAATTGTAACATTACGACCTATGTGATTTCGGCATAACTTTTGAACCCTTAAGTTTGAGCGAGTGGGCTGACATTCGACACACTCGATCGTTGTGAATCCACCTTTCAGATGAGGTCTCTTCCAAGACTCTCGGAGGTCGTGCGGCCAAAAGCCTAGCGTCAAAGCATTCCGTTTCGCTCCAGTAGTTGGCCTTTATTGACTAAATTGTAACATGACGACCTATGTGATTTCGGCAGAAATTTTGAACCCTTAAGTTTGAGCTAGTGGGCTGACGTTCGACACACTCGATCTTTGTGAATCCACCTTTCAGGGGAGGTCTCCCCCAAGTCTCTGGACGTTTGTGGGGCGGAGCGGCGACCGTCAAAGCCTTCAGTTTCGCTCCAGTAGTAGGCCTTTATTGACTAAATTGTAACATGACGACCTATGTGATTTCGGCATAACTTTTGAACCCTTAAGTTTGAGCTAGTGGGCTGACGTTCGACTCACTCGATCTTTGTGAATCCACCTTTCAGACGAGGTCTTTTACAAGCCTCTCGGAGGTCGTGCGGCCGAAAGGCTTGCGTCAAAGCATTCCTTTTCGCTCCAGTAGTAGGCCTTTATTGACTAAATTGTAACATGACGACCTATGTGATTTCGGCAGAACTTTTGAACCCTTAAGTTTGAGCGAGTGGGCTGACGTTCGACATACTCGATCGATGTGAATCCACCTTTAAGGGGAGGTCTCCCCCAAGTCTCTGGACGGTTGTGGGTCCGAGCGGCGACCGTCAAAGCATTCCGTTACGCTCCAGTAGTAGGCCTTTATTGAATAAATTGTAACATTACGACCTTTGTGATTTCGGCATAACTTTTGAACCCTTAAGTTTGAGCGAGTGGGCTGACATTCGACACACTCGATCGTTGTGAATCCAACTTTCAGATGAGGTCTCTTCCAAGCATCTCGGAGGTCGTGCGGCCAAAAGGCTAGCGTCAAAGCATTCCGTTTGGCTCCAGTAGTAGGCCTTTATTGACTAAATTGTAACATGACAACCTATGTAATTTCGGCAGAACTTTTGAACCCTTAAATTTGAACTAATGGGTTGACGTTCGCCACACTCGATCATTGTGAATCCACCTTTCAGGGGAGGTCTACCCCAAGTCTCTGGACTTTTGTGGGGCCGAGCGGCGACCGTCAAAGCATTCCGTTACGCTCCAGTAGTAGGCCTTTATTGAATAATTTGTAACATTACGACCTATGTGATTTCGGCATAACTTTTGAACCCTTACGTTTGAGCGAGTGGGCTGACATTCGACACACTCGATCATTGTGAATCCACCTTTCAGATGAGGTCTCTTCCAAGACTCTCGGAGGTCGTGCGGCCAAAAGCCTAGCGTCAAAGCATTCTGTTTCGCTCCAGTAGTTGGCCTTTATTGACTAAATTGTAACATGACGACCTATGTGATTTCGGCAGAACTTTTGAACCCTTAAGTTTGAGCCCTTTGAGCGAGTGGGCTGACGTTCGACATACTCGATCGATGTTCAGTTCAGTTTATTTTTGAAAGGGGACAATGCAATTTCATAAAACACATGAAGTACACATGGTTAAAAAAGCCAGAATTAGCCAGAAGGCTAGTTTTCATCTGTAGTCCCCTGGCCATGATGTAAAAAAGCAGTAAAATACATCTACAAGACAATATAATACAGGATACATAATCAAACTATACTATTAAGAGAGAATAAAACCATAATTTTTTTGATCATAACAAAAAGACAACATAACATACTTGTCTTTTAGTGTTGGCAGCTATAGGTGTTAACTAGCCACATTTTCAGTTTTTTTGTGAAGGCCTTGTATGTTGTAAGCAGTTTAACCTCCTTAGGTACTGAGTTCCACTCACCAGCGCTCCTCACTGACCAGGCTGACTTACTGAAAGTGCTCCTGCGCAGAGGAATGAGACAGTCACCTCTGACAGAGCCTCGAGTGACACGCTCAGAGCTGTTTCTTTGGCTGATGAACTCAGCCAGAGGAGCTGGGGCCAAATCATGCAGTACTTTATAAATCAAATTTAAATCTGCAAATATGTGAAGACGGTCCCAGTTTAAAAGACTGTATTTTTTTAAAATTGCACAGTGATGATAGTGCCTTGGTTTTTTATCCATCACTTTAATTACTTGTTTGTACAAAACTTCCAATGGTTTTTTTGCATTCTGACCAGCCTGGGACCAACTGGTTATGCAATAGTTAAAGTGACTAAGAATCATCGAATGCAGGTAAATTTTTGCAGCTTCAGTTGACATTTCATTCCGAATTGCACGAAAATTTGCGAGGTTTAATTTGATATTTTTACACAATTTGTCAATATGGGCTTTAAAGGAAAGCTGTGAATCAATTATTAACCCAAGATATTTGTATTGGCTGACAATTTGCATTTTTTCTCCATTAACAAGTATGTCGGGGTCAGGTGATACTCTATTTGTTTTAGTGAGATACATGCCTACAGTTTTAGAAACGTTTAGCTGTAGACAGCACTCCTGCAACCAAGTTGTGACACAGGACATTGTATTAGTGAGTTTAGCAGCAACAGTATCTTTGGAGCGACCATGAACAAAGAAAACTGTGTCGTCTGCATACATTACGCACTCTGCTTCAGAGCAAACAGTGGGCAAATCGTTGATATAAAGACTAAATAAAAGGGGGCCCAATATTGATCCCTGAGGGACTCCAGAGGTTAGCCTAAGAGACTCTGATCTGCAGTTGTTAACTGATACAGATTGTGTTCGGTCATGCAGATATGATTCAATCCAGCTCACAGCTTTGCGAGAGAAGTTAAATTTTGAGAGCTTGGTAAGAAGAACAGAGTGATTTACTGTATCAAAAGCTTTCCTGAGGTCCAAGAACACCGCCCCTACAACTCCACCCTTGTCGAGAGAAGATTTTATTTTCTCAATGAAGAGGCATGTAGCCATTTCAGTGGAATGCTTGGAACTGAAACCAAACTGCATGGCGTGGAGAGAGGGGGAGCTGCTGATTAAATAATGGACAATCTGCTCTGACACCCATTTTTCTGCAACTTTGGAAATGGCCGGAAGAATGCTTATAGGTCGGTAGTTATTCAGAGAAGTTGAGTCACCGGATTTAAAGACAGGGGTAACAATAGCAGATTTCCAGGCCTTTGGAAAGTGACCAGATGAAATTGAAAGATTAATGATTGAGGATGTGAATCCACCTTTAAGGGGAGGTCTCCCCCAAGTCTCTGGACGGTTGTGGGTCCGAGCGGCGACCGTCAAAGCATTCCGTTACGCTCCAGTAGTAGGCCTTTATTGACTAAATTGTAACATTACGACCTTTGTGATTTCGGCATAACATTTGAACCCTTAAGTTTGAGCGAGTGGGCTGACATTCGACACACTCGATCGTTGTGAATCCAACTTTCAGATGAGGTCTCTTCCAAGCATCTCGGAGGTCGTGCGGCCAAAAGGCTAGCGTCAAAGCATTCCGTTTGGCTCCAGTAGTAGGCCTTTATTGACTAAATTGTAACATGACAACCTATGTAATTTCGGCAGAACTTTTGAACCCTTAAATTTGAACTAATGGGTTGACGTTCGCCACACTCGATCATTGTGAATCCACCTTTCAGGGGAGGTCTCCCCCAAGTCTCTGGACGGTTGTGCGGCCGAGCGGCGACCGTCAAAGCATTCAGTTTCGCTCCAGTAGTAGGCCTTTATTGACTAAATTGTAAGATGACGACCTATGTGATTTCGGCAGAACTTTTGAACCCTTAAGTTTGAGCTAGTGGGCTGACGTTCGACACACTCGATCTTTGTGAATCCTCCTTTAAGGGGAGGTCTCCCCCAAGTCTCTGGACGGTTGTGGGTCCGAGCGGCAACCGTCAAAGCATTCTGTTACGCTCCAGTAGTAGGCCTTTATTGAGTAAATTGTAACATTACAACCTTTGTGATTTCGGCATAACTTTTGAACCCTTAAGTTTGAGCGAGTGGGCTGACATTCGACACACTCGATCGATGTGAATCCACCTTTCAGACGAGGTCTTTTACAAGCCTCTCGGAGGTCGTGCGGCCGAAAGGCTTGCGTCAAAGCATTCCTTTTCGCTCCAGTAGTAGGCCTTTATTGACTAAATTGTAACATTACGACCTATGTGATTTCGGCATAACTTTTGAACCCTTACGTTTGAGCGAGTGGGCTGACATTCGACACACTCGATCGTTGTGAATCCACTTTTCAGATGAGGTCTCTTCCAAGACTCTCGGAGGTCGTGCGGCCAAAAGCCTAGCGTCAAAGCATTCCGTTTCGCTCCAGTAGTTGGCCAATATTGACTAAATTGTAACATGACGACCTATGTGATTTCGGCAGAAATTTTGAACCCTTAAGTTTGAGCTCGTGGGCTGACGTTCTTCACACTCGAACGTTGTGAATCCACCTTTCAGATGAGGTCTCTTCCAAGCCTCTCGGAGGTCGTGCGGCCGAAAGGCTAGCGTCAAAGCATTCCGTTTCGCTCCAGTAGTAGGCCTTTATTGACTAAATTGTAACATGACAACCTATGTGATTTCGGCAGAACTTTTGAACCCTTAAGTTTGAGCTAGTGGGCTGACGTTCGACACACTCGATCTTTGTGAATCCACCTTTCAGGGGAGGTCTCCCCCAAGTCTCTGGACGGTTGTGGGTCCGAGAGGCGACCGTCAAAGCATTCCGTTACGCTCCAGTAGTAGGCCTTTATTGACTAAATTGTAACATTACGACCTATGTGATTTCGGCATAACTTTTGAACCCTTAAGTTTGAGCGAGTGGGCTGAGATTCGACACACTCGGTCGTTGTGAATCCAACTTTCAGATGAGGTCTCTTCCAACCCTCTGGGAGGTCTTACGGCCAAAAGGCTAGAGTCATAGCATTCCGTTTGGCTCTAGTAGTAGGCCTTTATTGACTAAATTGTAACATGACAACCTATGTAATTTCGGCAGAACCTTTGAACCCTTAAGTTTGAACTAATGGGTTGACGTTCGCCACACTCGATCATTGTGAATCCACCTTTCAGGGGTGGTCTCCCCCAAGTCTCTGGACGGTTGTGGGGCCGAGCGGCGACCGTCAAAGCATTCCGTTACGCTCCAGTAGTAGGCCTTTATTGACTAAATTGTAACATTACGACCTTTGTGATTTCGGCATAACTTTTGAACCCTTACGTTTGAGCGAGTGGGCTGAAATTCGACACACTCGATCGTTGTGAATCCACCTTTCAGATGAGGTCTCTTCCAAGACTCTCGGAGGTCGTCCGGCCAAAAGCCTAGCGTCAAAGCATTCCGTTTCGCTCCAGTAGTTGGCCTTTATTGACTAAATTGTAACATGACGACCTATGTGATTTCGGCAGAACTTTTGAACCCTTAGGTTTGAGCTAGTGGGCTGACGTTTGACACACTCGATCTTTGTGAATCTACCTTTCAGGGGAGGTCTCCCCCAAGTCTCTGGACGGTTGTGCGGCCGAGCGGCGACCGTCAAAGCAATCAGTTTCGCTCCAGTAGTAGGCTTTTATTGACTAAATTGTAACATGACGACCTATGTGATTTCGGCAGAACTTTTGAACCCTTAAGTTTGAGCGAGTGGGCTGACGTTCGACATACTCGATCGATGTGAATCCACCTTTAAGGGGAGGTCTCCCCCAAGTCTCTGGACGGTTGTGGGTCCGAGCGGCGACCGTCAAAGCATTCCGTTACGCTCCAGTAGTAGGCCTTTATTGACTAAATTGTAACATTACGACCTTTGTGATTTCGGCATAACTTTTGAACCCTTAAGTTTGAGCGAGTGGGCTGACATTCGACACACTCGATCGTTGTGAATCCAACTTTCAGATGAGGTCTCTTCCAAGCATCTCGGAGGTCGTGCGGCCAAAAGGCTAGCGTCAAAGAATTCCGTTTGGCTCCAGTAGTAGGCCTTTATTGACTAAATTGTAACATGACAACCTATGTAATTTCCGCAGAATTTTGAACCCTTAAATTTGAACTAATGGGTTGACGTTCGCCACACTCGATCATTGTGAATCCACCTTTCAGGGGAGGTCTCCCCCAAGTCTCTGGACGGTTGTGGGGCCGAGCGGCGACCGTCATAGCATTCCGTTACGCTCCAGTAGTAGGCCTTTATTGAATAATTTGTAACATTACGACCTATGTGATTTCGGCATAACTTTTGAACCCTTACGTTTGAGCGAGTGGGCTGACATTCGACACACTCGATCGTTGTGAATCCACCTTTCAGATGAGGTCTCTTCCAAGACTCTCGGAGGTCGTGCGGCCAAAAGCCTAGCGTCAAAGGATTCCGTTTCGCTCCAGTAGTTGGCCTTTATTGACTAAATTGTAACATGACGACCTATGTGATTTCGGCAGAACTTTTGAACCCTTAGGTTTGAGCTAGTGGGCTGACGTTTGACACACTCGATCTTTGTGAATCTACCTTTCAGGGGAGGTCTCCCCCAAGTCTCTGGACGGTTGTGCGGCCGAGCGGCGACCGTCAAAGCATTCAGTTTCGCTCCAGTAGTAGGCTTTTATTGACTAAATTGTAACATGACGACCTATGTGATTTCGGCAGAACTTTTGAACCCTTAAGTTTGAGCGAGTGGGCTGACGTTCGACATACTCGATCGATGTGAATCCACCTTTAAGGGGAGGTCTCCCCCAAGTCTCTGGACGGTTGTGGGTCCGAGCGGCGACCGTCAAAGCATTCCGTTACGCTCCAGTAGTAGGCCTTTATTGACTAAATTGTAACATTACGACCTTTGTGATTTCGGCATAACTTTTGAACCCTTAAGTTTGAGCGAGTGGGCTGACATTCGACACACTCGATCGTTGTGAATCCAACTTTCAGATGAGGTCTCTTCCAAGCATCTCGGAGGTCGTGCGGCCAAAAGGCTAGCGTCAAAGCATTCCGTTTGGCTCCAGTAGTAGGCCTTTATTGACTAAATTGTAACATGACAACCTATGTAATTTCCGCAGAATTTTGAACCCTTAAATTTGAACTAATGGGTTGACGTTCGCCACACTCGATCATTGTGAATCCACCTTTCAGGGGAGGTCTCCCCCAAGTCTCTGGACGGTTGTGGGGCCGAGCGGCGACCGTCATAGCATTCCGTTACGCTCCAGTAGTAGGCCTTTATTGAATAATTTGTAACATTACGACCTATGTGATTTCGGCATAACTTTTGAACCCTTACGTTTGAGCGAGTGGGCTGACATTCGACACACTCGATCGTTGTGAATCCACCTTTCAGATGAGGTCTCTTCCAAGACTCTCGGAGGTCGTGCGGCCAAAAGCCTAGCGTCAAAGGATTCCGTTTCGCTCCAGTAGTTGGCCTTTATTGACTAAATTGTAACATGACGACCTATGTGATTTCGGCAGAACTTTTGAACCCTTAAGTTTGAGATAGTGGGCTGACGTTCGACACACTCGATCTTTGTGAATCCACCTTTCATGGGAGGTCTCCCCCAAGTCTCTGGACGGTTGTGGGGCCTAGCGGCGACCGTCAAAGCATTCAGTTTCGCTCCAGTAGTAGGCCTTTATTGACTAAATTGTAACATTACGACCTATGTGATTTCGGCATAACTTTTGAACCCTTAAGTTTGAGCGAGTGGGCTGACATTCGACACACTCGGTCGTTGTGAATCCACCTTTCAGATGAGGTCTCTTCCAACCCTCTCGGAGGTCGTGCGGCCAAAAGCCTAGCGTCAAAGCATTCCGTTTCGCTCCAGTAGTTGGCCTTTATTGACTAAATTGTAACATGACGACCTATGTGATTTCGGCAGAACTTTTGAACCCTTAAGTTTGAGCTAGTGGGCTGACGTTTGACACACTCGATCTTTGTGAATCTACCTTTCAGGGGAGGTCTCCCCCAAGTCTCTGGACGGTTGTGCGGCCGAGCGGCGACCGTCAAAGCATTCAGTTTCGCTCCAGTAGTAGGCCTTTATTGACTAAATTGTAAGATGACGACCTATGTGATTTCGGCAGAACTTTTGAACCCTTAAGTTTGAGCGAGTGGGCTGACATTCGACACACTCGATCGTTGTGAATCCACCTTTCAGATGAGGTCTCTTCCAAGACTGTCGGAGGTCGTGCGGCCAAAAGCCTAGCGTCAAAGCATTCTGTTTCGCTCCAGTAGTTGGCCTTTATTGACTAAATTGTAACATGACGACCTATGTGATTTCGGCAGTACTTTTGAACCCTTAAGTTTGAGCTAGTGGGCTGACGTTCGACACACTCGATCTTTGTGAATCCACCTTTCAGGGGAGGTCTCGCCCAAGTCTCTGGACGGTTGTGGGGCCGAGCGGCGACCGTCAAAGCATTCAGTTTCGCTCCAGTAGTAGGCCTTTATTGACTAAATTGTAAGATGACGACCTATGTGATTTCGGCATAACTTTTGAACCCTTACGTTTGAGCGAGTGGGCTGACATTCGACACACTCGATCGTTGTGAATCCACTTTTCAGATGAGGTCTCTTCCAAGACTCTCGGAGGTCGTGCGGCCAAAAGCCTAGCGTCAAAGCATTCCGTTTCGCTCCAGTAGTTGGCCAATATTGACTAAATTGTAACATGACGACCTATGTGATTTCGGCAGAAATTTTGAACCCTTAAGTTTGAGCTCGTGGGCTGACGTTCTTCACACTCGAACGTTGTGAATCCACCTTTCAGATGAGGTCTCTTCCAAGCCTCTCGGAGGTCGTGCGGCCGAAAGGCTAGCGTCAAAGCATTCCGTTTCGCTCCAGTAGTAGGCCTTTATTGACTAAATTGTAACATGACAACCTATGTGATTTCGGCAGAACTTTTGAACCCTTAAGTTTGAGCTAGTGGGCTGACGTTCGACACACTCGATCTTTGTGAATCCACCTTTCAGGGGAGGTCTCCCCCAAGTCTCTGGACGGTTGTGGGTCCGAGAGGCGACCGTCAAAGCATTCCGTTACGCTCCAGTAGTAGGCCTTTATTGACTAAATTGTAACATTACGACCTATGTGATTTCGGCATAACTTTTGAACCCTTAAGTTTGAGCGAGTGGGCTGAGATTCGACACACTCGGTCGTTGTGAATCCAACTTTCAGATGAGGTCTCTTCCAACCCTCTGGGAGGTCTTACGGCCAAAAGGCTAGAGTCATAGCATTCCGTTTGGCTCTAGTAGTAGGCCTTTATTGACTAAATTGTAACATGACAACCTATGTAATTTCGGCAGAACCTTTGAACCCTTAAGTTTGAACTAATGGGTTGACGTTCGCCACACTCGATCATTGTGAATCCACCTTTCAGGGGTGGTCTCCCCCAAGTCTCTGGACGGTTGTGGGGCCGAGCGGCGACCGTCAAAGCATTCCGTTACGCTCCAGTAGTAGGCCTTTATTGACTAAATTGTAACATTACGACCTTTGTGATTTCGGCATAACTTTTGAACCCTTACGTTTGAGCGAGTGGGCTGACATTCGACACACTCGATCGTTGTGAATCCACCTTTCAGATGAGCTCTCTTCCAAGACTCTCGGAGGTCGTCCGGCCAAAAGCCTAGCGTCAAAGCATTCCGTTTCGCTCCAGTAGTTGGCCTTTATTGACTAAATTGTAACATGACGACCTATGTGATTTCGGCAGAACTTTTGAACCCTTAGGTTTGAGCTAGTGGGCTGACGTTTGACACACTCGATCTTTGTGAATCTACCTTTCAGGGGAGGTCTCCCCCAAGTCTCTGGACGGTTGTGCGGCCGAGCGGCGACCGTCAAAGCATTCAGTTTCGCTCCAGTAGTAGGCCTTTATTGACTAAATTGTAAGATGACGACCTATGTGATTTCGGCAGAACTTTTGAACCCTTAAGTTTGAGCGAGTGGGCTGAGATTCGACACACTCGGTCGTTGTGAATCCAACTTTCAGATGAGGTCTCTTCCAACCCTCTGGGAGGTCTTACGGCCAAAAGGCTAGAGTCATAGCATTCCGTTTGGCTCTAGTAGTAGGCCTTTATTGACTAAATTGTAACATGACAACCTATGTAATTTCGGCAGAACCTTTGAACCCTTAAGTTTGAACTAATGGGTTGACGTTCGCCACACTCGATCATTGTGAATCCACCTTTCAGGGGTGGTCTCCCCCAAGTCTCTGGACGGTTGTGGGGCCGAGCGGCGACCGTCAAAGCATTCCGTTACGCTCCAGTAGTAGGCCTTTATTGACTAAATTGTAACATTACGACCTTTGTGATTTCGGCATAACTTTTGAACCCTTACGTTTGAGCGAGTGGGCTGACATTCGACACACTCGATCGTTGTGAATCCACCTTTCAGATGAGCTCTCTTCCAAGACTCTCGGAGGTCGTCCGGCCAAAAGCCTAGCGTCAAAGCATTCCGTTTCGCTCCAGTAGTTGGCCTTTATTGACTAAATTGTAACATGACGACCTATGTGATTTCGGCAGAACTTTTGAACCCTTAGGTTTGAGCTAGTGGGCTGACGTTTGACACACTCGATCTTTGTGAATCTACCTTTCAGGGGAGGTCTCCCCCAAGTCTCTGGACGGTTGTGCGGCCGAGCGGCGACCGTCAAAGCATTCAGTTTCGCTCCAGTAGTAGGCTTTTATTGACTAAATTGTAACATGACGACCTATGTGATTTCGGCAGAACTTTTGAACCCTTAAGTTTGAGCGAGTGGGCTGACGTTCGACATACTCGATCGATGTGAATCCACCTTTAAGGGGAGGTCTCCCCCAAGTCTCTGGACGGTTGTGGGTCCGAGCGGCGACCGTCAAAGCATTCCGTTACGCTCCAGTAGTAGGCCTTTATTGACTAAATTGTAACATTACGACCTTTGTGATTTCGGCATAACTTTTGAACCCTTAAGTTTGAGCGAGTGGGCTGACATTCGACACACTCGATCGTTGTGAATCCAACTTTCAGATGAGGTCTCTTCCAAGCATCTCGGAGGTCGTGCGGCCAAAAGGCTAGCGTCAAAGAATTCCGTTTGGCTCCAGTAGTAGGCCTTTATTGACTAAATTGTAACATGACAACCTATGTAATTTCCGCAGAATTTTGAACCCTTAAATTTGAACTAATGGGTTGACGTTCGCCACACTCGATCATTGTGAATCCACCTTTCAGGGGAGGTCTCCCCCAAGTCTCTGGACGGTTGTGGGGCCGAGCGGCGACCGTCATAGCATTCCGTTACGCTCCAGTAGTAGGCCTTTATTGAATAATTTGTAACATTACGACCTATGTGATTTCGGCATAACTTTTGAACCCTTACGTTTGAGCGAGTGGGCTGACATTCGACACACTCGATCGTTGTGAATCCACCTTTCAGATGAGGTCTCTTCCAAGACTCTCGGAGGTCGTGCGGCCAAAAGCCTAGCGTCAAAGGATTCCGTTTCGCTCCAGTAGTTGGCCTTTATTGACTAAATTGTAACATGACGACCTATGTGATTTCGGCAGAACTTTTGAACCCTTAGGTTTGAGCTAGTGGGCTGACGTTTGACACACTCGATCTTTGTGAATCTACCTTTCAGGGGAGGTCTCCCCCAAGTCTCTGGACGGTTGTGCGGCCGAGCGGCGACCGTCAAAGCATTCAGTTTCGCTCCAGTAGTAGGCTTTTATTGACTAAATTGTAACATGACGACCTATGTGATTTCGGCAGAACTTTTGAACCCTTAAGTTTGAGCGAGTGGGCTGACGTTCGACATACTCGATCGATGTGAATCCACCTTTAAGGGGAGGTCTCCCCCAAGTCTCTGGACGGTTGTGGGTCCGAGCGGCGACCGTCAAAGCATTCCGTTACGCTCCAGTAGTAGGCCTTTATTGACTAAATTGTAACATTACGACCTTTGTGATTTCGGCATAACTTTTGAACCCTTAAGTTTGAGCGAGTGGGCTGACATTCGACACACTCGATCGTTGTGAATCCAACTTTCAGATGAGGTCTCTTCCAAGCATCTCGGAGGTCGTGCGGCCAAAAGGCTAGCGTCAAAGCATTCCGTTTGGCTCCAGTAGTAGGCCTTTATTGACTAAATTGTAACATGACAACCTATGTAATTTCCGCAGAATTTTGAACCCTTAAATTTGAACTAATGGGTTGACGTTCGCCACACTCGATCATTGTGAATCCACCTTTCAGGGGAGGTCTCCCCCAAGTCTCTGGACGGTTGTGGGGCCGAGCGGCGACCGTCATAGCATTCCGTTACGCTCCAGTAGTAGGCCTTTATTGAATAATTTGTAACATTACGACCTATGTGATTTCGGCATAACTTTTGAACCCTTACGTTTGAGCGAGTGGGCTGACATTCGACACACTCGATCGTTGTGAATCCACCTTTCAGATGAGGTCTCTTCCAAGACTCTCGGAGGTCGTGCGGCCAAAAGCCTAGCGTCAAAGGATTCCGTTTCGCTCCAGTAGTTGGCCTTTATTGACTAAATTGTAACATGACGACCTATGTGATTTCGGCAGAACTTTTGAACCCTTAAGTTTGAGATAGTGGGCTGACGTTCGACACACTCGATCTTTGTGAATCCACCTTTCATGGGAGGTCTCCCCCAAGTCTCTGGACGGTTGTGGGGCCTAGCGGCGACCGTCAAAGCATTCAGTTTCGCTCCAGTAGTAGGCCTTTATTGACTAAATTGTAACATTACGACCTATGTGATTTCGGCATAACTTTTGAACCCTTAAGTTTGAGCGAGTGGGCTGACATTCGACACACTCGGTCGTTGTGAATCCACCTTTCAGATGAGGTCTCTTCCAACCCTCTCGGAGGTCGTGCGGCCAAAAGCCTAGCGTCAAAGCATTCCGTTTCGCTCCAGTAGTTGGCCTTTATTGACTAAATTGTAACATGACGACCTATGTGATTTCGGCAGAACTTTTGAACCCTTAAGTTTGAGCTAGTGGGCTGACGTTTGACACACTCGATCTTTGTGAATCTACCTTTCAGGGGAGGTCTCCCCCAAGTCTCTGGACGGTTGTGCGGCCGAGCGGCGACCGTCAAAGCATTCAGTTTCGCTCCAGTAGTAGGCCTTTATTGACTAAATTGTAAGATGACGACCTATGTGATTTCGGCAGAACTTTTGAACCCTTAAGTTTGAGCGAGTGGGCTGACATTCGACACACTCGATCGTTGTGAATCCACCTTTCAGATGAGGTCTCTTCCAAGACTGTCGGAGGTCGTGCGGCCAAAAGCCTAGCGTCAAAGCATTCTGTTTCGCTCCAGTAGTTGGCCTTTATTGACTAAATTGTAACATGACGACCTATGTGATTTCGGCAGTACTTTTGAACCCTTAAGTTTGAGCTAGTGGGCTGACGTTCGACACACTCGATCTTTGTGAATCCACCTTTCAGGGGAGGTCTCGCCCAAGTCTCTGGACGGTTGTGGGGCCGAGCGGCGACCGTCAAAGCATTCAGTTTCGCTCCAGTAGTAGGCCTTTATTGACTAAATTGTAAGATGACGACCTATGTGATTTCGGCAGAACTTTTGAACCCTTAAGTTTGAGCGAGTGGGCTGACATTCGACACACTCGGTCGTTGTGAATCCACCTTTCAGAGGAGGTCTCTTCCAACCCTCTCGGAGGTCGTGCGGCCAAAAGGCTAGCGTCAAAGCATTCTGTTTGCCTCCAGTAGTAGGCCTTTATTGACTAAATTGTAACATGACAACCTATGTGATTTCGGCAGAACTTTTGAACCCTTAAGTTTGAGCGAGTGGGCTGACGTTCGACATACTCGATCTTTGTGAATCTACCTTTCAGGGGAGGTCTCCCCCAAGTCTCTGGACGGTTGTGCGGCCGAGCGGCGACCGTCAAAGCATTCAGTTTCGCTCCAGTAGTAGGCCTTTATTGACTAAATTGTAACATGACGACCTATGTGATTTCGGCAGAACTTTTGAACCCTTAAGTTTGAGCTAGTGGGCTGACGTTCGACACACTCGATCTTTGTGAATCCACCTTTAAAGGGGAGGTCTCCCCCAAGTCTCTGGACGGTTGTGGGTCCGAGCGGGGACCGTCAAAGCATTCTGTTACGCTCCAGTAGTAGGCCTTTATTGACTAAATTGTAACATTACGACCTTTGTGATTTCGGCATAACTTTTGAACCCTTAAGTTTGAGCGAGTGGGCTGAAATTCGACACACTCGATCGTTGTGAATCCACCTTTCAGACGAGGTCTTTTACAAGCCTCTCGGAGGTCCTGCGGCCGAAAGGCTTACGTCAAAGCATTCCTTTTCGCTCCAGTAGTAGGCCTTTATTGACTAAATTGTAACATGACGACCTATGTGATTTCGGCAGAACTTTTGAACCCTTAAGTTTGAGCTCGTGGGCTGACGTTCTTCACACTCGAACGTTGTGAATCCACCTTTCAGATGAGGTCTCTTCCAAGCCTCTCGGAGGTCGTGCGGCCGAAAGGCTAGCGTCAAAGCATTCTGTTTCGCTCCAGTAGTAGGACTTTATTGACTAAATTCTAACATGACAACCTATGTGATTTCGGCAGAACTTTTGAACCCTTAAGTTTGAGCTATTGGGCTGACGTTCGACACACTCGATCTTTGTGAATCCACCTTTCAGGGGAGGTCTCCCCCAAGTCTCTGGACGGTTGTGGGGCCGAGCGGCGACCATCAAAGCATTCCGTTACGCTCCAGTAGTAGGCCTTTATTGAATAATTTGTAACATTACGACCTATGTGATTTCGGCAAAACTTTTGAACCCTTACGTTTGAGCGAGTGGGCTGACATTCGACACACTCGATCGTTGTGAATCCACCTTTCAGATGAGGTCTCTTCCAAGACTCTCGGAGGTCGTGTGGCCAAAAGCCTAGCGTCAAAGCATTCCGTTTCGCTCCAGTAGTTGGCCTTTATTGACTAAATTGTAACATGACGACCTATGTGATTTCGGCAGAACTTTTGAACCCTTAAGTTTGAGATAGTGGGCTGACGTTCGACACACTCGATCTTTGTGAATCCACCTTTCATGGGAGGTGTCCCCCAAGTCTCTGGACGGTTGTGGGGCCTAGCGGCGACCGTCAAAGCATTCAGTTTCGCTCCAGTAGTAGGCCTTTATTGACTAAATTGTAACATTACGACCTTTGTGATTTCGGCATAACTTTTGAACCCTTAAGTTTGAGCGAGTGGGCTGACATTCGACACACTCGGTCGTTGTGAATCCACCTTTCAGATGAGGTCTCTTCCAACCCTCTCGGAGGTCGTGCGGCCAAAAGCCTAGCTTCAAAGCATTCCGTTTCGCTCCAGTAGTTGGCCTTTATTGACTAAATTGTAACATGACGACCTATGTGATTTCGGCAGAACTTTTGAACCCTTAAGTTTGAGCTAGTGGGCTGACGTTTGACACACTCGATCTTTGTGAATCTACCTTTCAGGGGAGGTCTCCCCCAAGTCTCTGGACGGTTGTGCGGCCGAGCGGCGACCGTCAAAGCATTCAGTTTCGCTCCAGTAGTAGGCCTATATTGAGTAAATTGTAACATTACAACCTTTGTGATTTCGGCAAAACTTTTTAACCCTTAAGTTTGAGCGAGTGGGCTGACGTTCGACACACTCGATCGTTGTGAATCCATCTTTCAGACGAGGTCTTTTACAAGCCTCTCGGAATTCGTGCGGCCGAAAGGCTTGCGTCAAAGCATTCCTTTTCGCTCCAGTAGTAGGCCTTTATTGACTAAATTGTAACATGACGACCTATGTGATTTCGGCAGAACTTTTGAACCCTTAAGTTTGAGCTCGTGGGCTGACGTTCTTCACACTCGAACGTTGTGAATCCACCTTTCAGATGAGGTCTCTTCCAAGCCTCTCGGAGGTCGTGCGGCCGAAAGTCTAGCGTCAAAGCATTCTGTTTCGCTCCAGTAGTAGGCCTTTATTGACTAAATTCTAACATGACAACCTATGTGATTTCGGCAGAACTTTTGAACCCTTAAGTTTGAGCTAGTGGGCTGACGTTCGACACACTCGATCTTTGTGAATCCACCTTTCAGGGGAGGTCTCCCCCAAGTCTCTGGACGGTTGTGGGGCCGAGCGGCGACCATCAAAGCATTCCGTTTCGCTCCAGTAGTAGGCCTTTATTGACTAAATTGTAACATGACGACCTATGTGATTTCGGCAGAACTTTTGAACCCTTAAGTTTGAGCGAGTGGGCTGACGTTCGACATACTCGATCGATGTGAATCCACCTTTAAGGGGAGGTCTCCCCCAAGTCTCTGGACGGTTGTGGGTTCGAGCGGCGACCGTCAAAGCATTCCGTTACGCTCCAGTAGTAGGCCTTTATTGACTAAATTGTAACATTACGACCTTTGTGATTTCGGCATAACTTTTGAACCCTTAAGTTTGAGCGAGTGGGCTGACATTCGACACACTCGATCGTTGTGAATCCAACTTTCAGATGAGGTCTCTTCCAAGCATCTCGGAGGTCGTGCAGCCAAAAGGCTAGCGTCAAAGCATTCCGTTTGGCTCCAGTAGTAGGCCTTTATTGACTAAATTGTAACATGACAACCTATGTAATTTCGGCAGACCTTTTGAACCCTTAAATTTGAACTAATGGGTTGACGTTCGCCACACTCGATCATTGTGAATCCACCTTTCAGGGGAGGTCTCCCCCAAGTCTCTGGACGGTTGTGGGGCCGAGCGGCGACCGTCAAAGCATTCCGTTACGCTCCAGTAGTAGGCCTTTATTGAATAATTTGTAACATTACGACCTATGTGATTTCGGCATAACTTTTGAACCCTTACGTTTGAGCGAGTGAGCTGACATTCGACACACTCGATCGTTGTGAATCCACCTTTCAGACGAGGTCTTTTACAAGCCTCTCGGAGGTCCTGCGGCCGAAAGGCTTGCGTCAAAGCATTCCTTTTCGCTCCAGTAGTAGGCCTTTATTGACTAAATTGTAACATGACGACCTATGTGATTTCGGCAGAACTTTTGAACCCTTAAGTTTGAGCTCGTGGGCTGACGTTCTTCACACTTGAACGTTGTGAATCCACCTTTCAGATGAGGTCTCTTCCAAGCCTCTCGGAGGTCGTGCGGCCGAAAGGCTAGCGTCAAAGCATTCTGTTTCGCTCCAGTAGTAGGACTTTATTGACTAAATTCTAACATGACAACCTATGTGATTTCGGCAGAACTTTTGAACCCTTAAGTTTGAGCTAGTGGGCTGACGTTCGACACACTCGATCTTTGTGAATCCACCTTTCAGGGGAGGTCTCCCCCAAGTCTCTGGACGGTTGTGGGGCCGAGCGGCGACCATCAAAGCATTCCGTTACGCTCCAGTAGTAGGCCTTTATTGAATAATTTGTAACATTACGACCTATGTGATTTCGGCAAAACTTTTGAACCCTTACGTTTGAGCGAGTGGGCTGACATTCGACACACTCGATCGTTGTGAATCCACCTTTCAGATGAGGTCTCTTCCAAGACTCTCGGAGGTCGTGTGGCCAAAAGCCTAGCGTCAAAGCATTCCGTTTCGCTCCAGTAGTTGGCCTTTATTGACTAAATTGTAACATGACGACCTATGTGATTTCGGCAGAACTTTTGAACCCTTAAGTTTGAGATAGTGGGCTGACGTTCGACACACTCGATCTTTGTGAATCCACCTTTCATGGGAGGTGTCCCCCAAGTCTCGGGACGGTTGTGGGGCCTAGCGGCGACCGTCAAAGCATTCAGTTTCGCTCCAGTAGTAGGCCTTTATTGACTAAATTGTAACATTACGACCTTTGTGATTTCGGCATAACTTTTGAACCCTTAAGTTTGAGCGAGTGGGCTGACATTCGACACACTCGGTCGTTGTGAATCCACCTTTCAGATGAGGTCTCTTCCAACCCTCTCGGAGGTCGTGCGGCCAAAAGCCTAGCTTCAAAGCATTCCGTTTCGCTCCAGTAGTTGGCCTTTATTGACTAAATTGTAACATGACGACCTATGTGATTTCGGCAGAACTTTTGAACCCTTAAGTTTGAGCGAGTGGGCTGACGTTCGACATACTCGATCTTTGTGAATCTACCTTTCAGGGGAGGTCTCCCCCAAGTCTCTGGACGGTTGTGCGGCCGAGCGGCGACCGTCAAAGCATTCAGTTTCGCTCCAGAAGTAGGCCTTTATTGACTAAATTGTAAGATGACGACCTATGTGATTTCGGCAGAACTTTTTAATTCTTAAGTTTGAGCGAGAGGGCTGACGTTCGACACACTCGATCTTTGTGAATCCACCTTTAAGGGGAGGTCTCCCCCAAGTCTCTGGACGGTTGTGGTTCCGAGCGGCGACCGTCAAAGCATTCTGTTACGCTCCAGTAGTAGGCCTTTATTGAGTAAATTGTAACATTACAACCTTTGTGATTTCGGCATAACTTTTGAACCCTTAAGTTTGAGCGAGTGGGCTGACATTCGACACACTCGATCGTTGTGAATCCACCTTTCAGACGAGGTCTTTTACAAGCCTCTCGGAGGTCGTGCGGCCGAAAGGCTTTCGTCAAAGCATTCCTTTTCGCTCCAGTAGTTGGCCTTTATTGACTAAATTGTAACATGACGACCTATGTGATTTCGGCAGAACTTTTGAACCCTTAAGTTTGAGCTAGTGGGCTGACGTTTGACACACTCGATCTTTGTGAATCTACCTTTCAGGGGAGGTCTCCCCCAAGTCTCTGGACGGTTGTGCGGCCGAGCGGCGACCGTCAAAGCATTCCGTTTCGCTCCAGTAGTAGGCCTTTATTGACTAAATTGTAACATGACGACCTATGTGATTTCGGCAGAACTTTTGAACCCTTAAGTTTGAGCGAGTGGGCTGACGTTCGACATACTCGATCGATGTGAATCCACCTTTAAGGGGAGGTCTCCCCCAAGTCTCTGGACGGTTGTGGGTCCGAGCGGCGACCGTCAAAGCATTCCGTTACGCTCCAGTAGTAGGCCTTTATTGACTAAATTGTAACATTACGACCTTTGTGATTTCGGCATAACTTTTGAACCCTTAAGTTTGAGCGAGTGGGCTGACATTCGACACACTCGATCGTTGTGAATCCAACTTTCAGATGAGGTCTCTTCCAAGCATCTCGGAGGTCGTGCGGCCAAAAGGCTAGCGTCAAAGCATTCCGTTTGGCTCCAGTAGTAGGCCTTTATTGACTAAATTGTAACATGACAACCTATGTAATTTCGGCAGAACTTTTGAACCCTTAAGTTTGAGCTCGTGGGCTGACGTTCTTCACACTCGAACGTTGTGAATCCACCTTTCAGATGAGGTCTCTTCCAAGCCTCTCGGAGGTCGTGCGGCCGAAAGGCTAGCGTCAAAGCATTCCGTTTCGCTCCAGTAGTAGGCCTTTATTGACTAAATTGTAACATGACAACCTATGTCATTTCGGCAGAACTTTTGAACCCTTAAGTTTGAGCTAGTGGGCTGACGTTCGACACACTCGATCTTTGTGAATCCACCTTTCAGGGGAGGTCTCCCCCAAGTCTCTGGACGGTTGTGGGGCCGAGCGGCGACCGTCAAAGCATTCAGTTTCGCTCCAGTAGTAGGCCTTTATTGACTAAATTGTAACATGACGACCTATGTGATTTCGGCAGAACTTTTGAACCCTTAAGTTTGAGATAGTGGGCTGACGTTCGACACACTCGATCTTTGTGAATCCACCTTTCATGGGAGGTGTCCCCCAAGTCTCTGGACGGTTGTGGGGCCTAGCGGCGACCGTCAAAGCATTCAGTTTCGCTCCAGTAGTAGGCCTTTATTGACTAAATTGTAACATTACGACCTATGTGATTTCGGCATAACTTTTGAACCCTTAAGTTTGAGCGAGTTGGCTGACATTCGACACACTCGGTCGTTGTGAATCCACCTTTCAGATGAGGTCTCTTCCAACCCTCTCGGAGGTCGTGCGGCCAAAAGCCTAGCTTCAAAGCATTCCGTTTCGCTCCAGTAGTTGGCCTTTATTGAGTAAATTGTAACATGACGACCTATGTGATTTCGGCAGAACTTTTGAACCCTTAAGTTTGAGCTAGTGGGCTGACGTTTGACACACTCGATCTTTGTGAATCCACCTTTAAGGGGAGGTCTCCCCCAAGTCTCTGGACGGTTGTGGTTCCGAGCGGCGACCGTCAAAGCATTCTGTTACGCTCCAGTAGTAGGCCTTTATTGAGTAAATTGTAACATTACAACCTTTGTGATTTCGGCATAACTTTTGAACCCTTAAGTTTGAGCGAGTGGGCTGACATTCGACACACTCGATCGTTGTGAATCCACCTTTCAGACGAGGTCTTTAACAAGCCTCTCGGAGGTCGTGCGGCCGAAAGGCTTGCGTCAAAGCATTCCTTTTCGCTCCAGTAGTTGGCCTTTATTGACTAAATTGTAACATGACGACCTATGTGATTTCGGCAGAACTTTTGAACCCTTAAGTTTGAGCTAGTGGGCTGACGTTTGACACACTCGATCTTTGTGAATCTACCTTTCAGGGGAGGTCTCCCCCAAGTCTCTGGACGGTTGTGCGGCCGAGCGGCGACTGTCAAAGCATTCAGTTTCGCTCCAGTAGTAGGCCTTTATTGAATAAATTGTAAGATGACGACCTATGTGATTTCGGCAGAACTTTTGAACCCTTAAGTTTGAGCTAGTGGGCTGACGTTCAACACACTCAATCTTTGTGAATCCACCTTTAAGGGGAGGTCTCCCCCAAGTCTCTGGACGGTTGTGGGGCCTAGCGGCGACCGTCAAAGCATTCAGTTTCGCTCCAGTAGTAGGCCTTTATTGACTAAATTGTAACATTACGACCTTTGTGATTTCGGCATAACTTTTGAACCCTTAAGTTTGAGCGAGTGGGCTGACATTCGACACACTCGGTCGTTGTGAATCCACCTTTCAGATGAGGTCTCTTCCAACCCTCTCGGAGGTCGTGCGGCCAAAAGCCTAGCTTCAAAGCATTCCGTTTCGCTCCAGTAGTTGGCCTTTATTGACTAAATTGTAACATGACGACCTATGTGATTTCGGCAGAACTTTTGAACCCTTAAGTTTGAGCGAGTGGGCTGACGTTCGACATACTCGATCTTTGTGAATCTACCTTTCAGGGGAGGTCTCCCCCAAGTCTCTGGACGGTTGTGCGGCCGAGCGGCGACCGTCAAAGCATTCAGTTTCGCTCCAGAAGTAGGCCTTTATTGACTAAATTGTAAGATGACGACCTATGTGATTTCGGCAGAACTTTTTAATTCTTAAGTTTGAGCGAGAGGGCTGACGTTCGACACACTCGATCTTTGTGAATCCACCTTTAAGGGGAGGTCTCCCCCAAGTCTCTGGACGGTTGTGGTTCCGAGCGGCGACCGTCAAAGCATTCTGTTACGCTCCAGTAGTAGGCCTTTATTGAGTAAATTGTAACATTACAACCTTTGTGATTTCGGCATAACTTTTGAACCCTTAAGTTTGAGCGAGTGGGCTGACATTCGACACACTCGATCGTTGTGAATCCACCTTTCAGACGAGGTCTTTTACAAGCCTCTCGGAGGTCGTGCGGCCGAAAGGCTTTCGTCAAAGCATTCCTTTTCGCTCCAGTAGTTGGCCTTTATTGACTAAATTGTAACATGACGACCTATGTGATTTCGGCAGAACTTTTGAACCCTTAAGTTTGAGCTAGTGGGCTGACGTTTGACACACTCGATCTTTGTGAATCTACCTTTCAGGGGAGGTCTCCCCCAAGTCTCTGGACGGTTGTGCGGCCGAGCGGCGACCGTCAAAGCATTCCGTTTCGCTCCAGTAGTAGGCCTTTATTGACTAAATTGTAACATGACGACCTATGTGATTTCGGCAGAACTTTTGAACCCTTAAGTTTGAGCGAGTGGGCTGACGTTCGACATACTCGATCGATGTGAATCCACCTTTAAGGGGAGGTCTCCCCCAAGTCTCTGGACGGTTGTGGGTCCGAGCGGCGACCGTCAAAGCATTCCGTTACGCTCCAGTAGTAGGCCTTTATTGACTAAATTGTAACATTACGACCTTTGTGATTTCGGCATAACTTTTGAACCCTTAAGTTTGAGCGAGTGGGCTGACATTCGACACACTCGATCGTTGTGAATCCAACTTTCAGATGAGGTCTCTTCCAAGCATCTCGGAGGTCGTGCGGCCAAAAGGCTAGCGTCAAAGCATTCCGTTTGGCTCCAGTAGTAGGCCTTTATTGACTAAATTGTAACATGACAACCTATGTAATTTCGGCAGAACTTTTGAACCCTTAAGTTTGAGCTCGTGGGCTGACGTTCTTCACACTCGAACGTTGTGAATCCACCTTTCAGATGAGGTCTCTTCCAAGCCTCTCGGAGGTCGTGCGGCCGAAAGGCTAGCGTCAAAGCATTCCGTTTCGCTCCAGTAGTAGGCCTTTATTGACTAAATTGTAACATGACAACCTATGTCATTTCGGCAGAACTTTTGAACCCTTAAGTTTGAGCTAGTGGGCTGACGTTCGACACACTCGATCTTTGTGAATCCACCTTTCAGGGGAGGTCTCCCCCAAGTCTCTGGACGGTTGTGGGGCCGAGCGGCGACCGTCAAAGCATTCAGTTTCGCTCCAGTAGTAGGCCTTTATTGACTAAATTGTAACATGACGACCTATGTGATTTCGGCAGAACTTTTGAACCCTTAAGTTTGAGATAGTGGGCTGACGTTCGACACACTCGATCTTTGTGAATCCACCTTTCATGGGAGGTGTCCCCCAAGTCTCTGGACGGTTGTGGGGCCTAGCGGCGACCGTCAAAGCATTCAGTTTCGCTCCAGTAGTAGGCCTTTATTGACTAAATTGTAACATTACGACCTATGTGATTTCGGCATAACTTTTGAACCCTTAAGTTTGAGCGAGTTGGCTGACATTCGACACACTCGGTCGTTGTGAATCCACCTTTCAGATGAGGTCTCTTCCAACCCTCTCGGAGGTCGTGCGGCCAAAAGCCTAGCTTCAAAGCATTCCGTTTCGCTCCAGTAGTTGGCCTTTATTGAGTAAATTGTAACATGACGACCTATGTGATTTCGGCAGAACTTTTGAACCCTTAAGTTTGAGCTAGTGGGCTGACGTTTGACACACTCGATCTTTGTGAATCCACCTTTAAGGGGAGGTCTCCCCCAAGTCTCTGGACGGTTGTGGTTCCGAGCGGCGACCGTCAAAGCATTCTGTTACGCTCCAGTAGTAGGCCTTTATTGAGTAAATTGTAACATTACAACCTTTGTGATTTCGGCATAACTTTTGAACCCTTAAGTTTGAGCGAGTGGGCTGACATTCGACACACTCGATCGTTGTGAATCCACCTTTCAGACGAGGTCTTTTACAAGCCTCTCGGAGGTCGTGCGGCCGAAAGGCTTGCGTCAAAGCATTCCTTTTCGCTCCAGTAGTTGGCCTTTATTGACTAAATTGTAACATGACGACCTATGTGATTTCGGCAGAACTTTTGAACCCTTAAGTTTGAGCTAGTGGGCTGACGTTTGACACACTCGATCTTTGTGAATCTACCTTTCAGGGGAGGTCTCCCCCAAGTCTCTGGACGGTTGTGCGGCCGAGCGGCGACTGTCAAAGCATTCAGTTTCGCTCCAGTAGTAGGCCTTTATTGAATAAATTGTAAGATGACGACCTATGTGATTTCGGCAGAACTTTTGAACCCTTAAGTTTGAGCTAGTGGGCTGACGTTCAACACACTCAATCTTTGTGAATCCACCTTTAAGGGGAGGTCTCCCCCAAGTCTCTGGACGGTTGTGGGTCCGAGCGGCGACCGTCAAAGCATTCTGTTACGCTCCAGTAGTAGGCCTATATTGAGTAAATTGTAACATTACAACCTTTGTGATTTCGGCAAAACTTTTGAACCCTTAAGTTTGAGCGAGTGGGCTGACATTCGACACACTCGATCGTTGTGAATCCATCTTTCAGACGAGGTCTTTTACAAGCCTCTCGGAATTCGTGCGGCCGAAAGGCTTGCGTCAAAGCATTCCTTTTCGCTCCAGTAGTAGGCCTTTATTGACTAAATTGTAACATGACGACCTATGTGATTTCGGCAGAACTTTTGAACCCTTAAGTTTGAGCGAGTGGGCTGACGTTCGACATACTCGATCGATGTGAATCCACCTTTAAGGGGAGGTCTCCCCCAAGTCTCTGGACGGTTGTGGGTCCGAGCGGCGACCGTCAAAGCATTCCGTTACGCTCCAGTAGTAGGCCTTTTTTTGACTAAATTGTAACATTACGACCTTTGTGATTTCGGCATAACTTTTGAACCCTTAAGTTTGAGCGAGTGGGCTGACATTCGACACACTCGATCGTTGTGAATCCAACTTTCAGATGAGGTCTCTTCCAAGCATCTCGGAGGTCGTGCGGCCAAAAGGCTAGCGTCAAAGCATTCCGTTTGGCTCCAGTTGTAGGCCTTTATTGACTAAATTGTAACATGACAACCTATGTAATTTCGGCAGAACTTTTGAACCCTTAAATTTGAACTAATGGGTTGACGTTCGCCACACTCGATCATTGTGAATCCACCTTTCAGGGGAGGTCTACCCCAAGTCTCTGGACTTTTGTGGGGCCGAGCGGCGACCGTCAAAGCATTCCGTTACGCTCCAGTAGTAGGCCTTTATTGAATAATTTGTAACATTACGACCTATGTGATTTCGGCAGAACTTTTGAACCCTTAAGTTTGAGCTCGTGGGCTGACGTTCTTCACACTTGAACGTTGTGAATCCACCTTTCAGATGAGGTCTCTTCCAAGCCTCTCGGAGGTCGTGCGGCCAAAAGCCTAGCGTCAAAGGATTCCGTTTCTCTCCAGTAGTTGGCCTTTATTGACTAAATTGTAACATGACGACCTATGTGATTTCGGCAGAACTTTTGAACCCTTAAGTTTGAGATAGTGGGCTGACGTTCGACACACTCGATCTTTGTGAATCCACCTTTCATGGGAGGTCTCCCCCAAGTCTCTGGACGGTTGTGGGGCCTAGCGGCGACCGTCAAAGCATTCAGTTTCACTCCAGTAGTAGGCCTTTATTGACTAAATTGTAACATTACGACCTATGTGATTTCGGCATAACTTTTGAACCCTTAAGTTTGAGCGAGTGGGCTGACATTCGACACACTCGGTCGTTGTGAATCCACCTTTCAGATGAGGTCTCTTCCAACCCTCTCGGAGGTCGTGCGGCCAAAAGCCTAGCGTCAAAGCATTCCGTTTCGCTCCAGTAGTTGGCCTTTATTGACTAAATTGTAACATGACAACCTATGTGATTTCGGCAGAACTTTTGAACCCTTAAGTTTGAGGGAGTGGGCTGACGTTCGACATACTCGATCTTTGTGAATCTACCTTTCAGGGGAGGTCTCCCCCAAGTCTCTGGACGGTTGTGCGGCCGAGCGGCGACCGTCAAAGCATTCAGTTTCGCTCCAGTAGTAGGCCTTTATTGACTAAATTGTAACATGACGACCTATGTGATTTCGGCAGAACTTTTGAACCCTTAAGTTTGAGCTAGTGGGCTGACGTTCGACACACTCGATCGTTGTGAATCCACCTTTCAGATGAGGTCTCTTCCAAGACTCTCGGAGGTCGTGTGGCCAAAAGCCTAGCGTCAAAGCATTCCGTTTCGCTCCAGTAGTTGGCCTTTATTGACTAAATTGTAACATGACGACCTATGTGATTTCGGCAGAACTTTTGAACCCTTAAGTTTGAGATAGTGGGCTGACGTTCGACACACTCGATCTTTGTGAATCCACCTTTCATGGGAGGTGTCCCCCAAGTCTCTGGACGGTTGTGGGGCCTAGCGGCGACCGTCAAAGCATTCAGTTTCGCTCCAGTAGTAGGCCTTTATTGACTAAATTGTAACATTACGACCTATGTGATTTCGGCATAACTTTTGAACCCTTAAGTTTGAGCGAGTTGGCTGACATTCGACACACTCGGTCGTTGTGAATCCACCTTTCAGATGAGGTCTCTTCCAACCCTCTCGGAGGTCGTGCGGCCAAAAGCCTAGCTTCAAAGCATTCCGTTTCGCTCCAGTAGTTGGCCTTTATTGAGTAAATTGTAACATGACGACCTATGTGATTTCGGCAGAACTTTTGAACCCTTAAGTTTGAGCTAGTGGGCTGACGTTTGACACACTCGATCTTTGTGAATCCACCTTTAAGGGGAGGTCTCCCCCAAGTCTCTGGACGGTTGTGGTTCCGAGCGGCGACCGTCAAAGCATTCTGTTACGCTCCAGTAGTAGGCCTTTATTGAGTAAATTGTAACATTACAACCTTTGTGATTTCGGCATAACTTTTGAACCCTTAAGTTTGAGCGAGTGGGCTGACATTCGACACACTCGATCGTTGTGAATCCACCTTTCAGACGAGGTCTTTTACAAGCCTCTCGGAGGTCGTGCGGCCGAAAGGCTTGCGTCAAAGCATTCCTTTTCGCTCCAGTAGTTGGCCTTTATTGACTAAATTGTAACATGACGACCTATGTGATTTCGGCAGAACTTTTGAACCCTTAAGTTTGAGCTAGTGGGCTGACGTTTGACACACTCGATCTTTGTGAATCTACCTTTCAGGGGAGGTCTCCCCCAAGTCTCTGGACGGTTGTGCGGCCGAGCGGCGACTGTCAAAGCATTCAGTTTCGCTCCAGTAGTAGGCCTTTATTGAATAAATTGTAAGATGACGACCTATGTGATTTCGGCAGAACTTTTGAACCCTTAAGTTTGAGCTAGTGGGCTGACGTTCAACACACTCGATCTTTGTGAATCCACCTTTAAGGGGAGGTCTCCCCCAAGTCTCTGGACGGTTGTGGGTCCGAGCGGCGACCGTCAAAGCATTCTGTTACGCTCCAGTAGTAGGCCTATATTGAGTAAATTGTAACATTACAACCTTTGTGATTTCGGCAAAACTTTTGAACTCTTAAGTTTGAGCGAGTGGGCTGACATTTGACACACTCGAGCGTTGTGAATCCATCTTTCAGACGAGGTCTTTTACAAGCCTCTCGGAATTCGTGCGGCCGAAAGGCTTGCGTCAAAGCATTCCTTTTCGCTCCAGTAGTAGGCCTTTATTGACTAAATTGTAACATGACGACCTATGTGATTTCGGCAGAACTTTTGAACCCTTAAGTTTGAGCGAGTGGGCTGACGTTCGACATACTCGATCGATGTGAATCCACCTTTAAGGGGAGGTCTCCCCCAAGTCTCTGGACGGTTGTGGGTCCGAGCGGCGACCGTCAAAGCATTCCGTTACGCTCCAGTAGTAGGCCTTTTTTTGACTAAATTGTAACATTACGACCTTTGTGATTTCGGCATAACTTTTGAACCCTTAAGTTTGAGCGAGTGGGCTGACATTCGACACACTCGATCGTTGTGAATCCAACTTTCAGATGAGGTCTCTTCCAAGCATCTCGGAGGTCGTGCGGCCAAAAGGCTAGCGTCAAAGCATTCCGTTTGGCTCCAGTTGTAGGCCTTTATTGACTAAATTGTAACATGACAACCTATGTAATTTCGGCAGAACTTTTGAACCCTTAAATTTGAACTAATGGGTTGACGTTCGCCACACTCGATCATTGTGAATCCACCTTTCAGGGGAGGTCTACCCCAAGTCTCTGGACTTTTGTGGGGCCGAGCGGCGACCGTCAAAGCATTCCGTTACGCTCCAGTAGTAGGCCTTTATTGAATAATTTGTAACATTACGACCTATGTGATTTCGGCAGAACTTTTGAACCCTTAAGTTTGAGCTCGTGGGCTGACGTTCTTCACACTTGAACGTTGTGAATCCACCTTTCAGATGAGGTCTCTTCCAAGCCTCTCGGAGGTCGTGCGGCCAAAAGCCTAGCGTCAAAGGATTCCGTTTCTCTCCAGTAGTTGGCCTTTATTGACTAAATTGTAACATGACGACCTATGTGATTTCGGCAGAACTTTTGAACCCTTAAGTTTGAGATAGTGGGCTGACGTTCGACACACTCGATCTTTGTGAATCCACCTTTCATGGGAGGTCTCCCCCAAGTCTCTGGACGGTTGTGGGGCCTAGCGGCGACCGTCAAAGCATTCAGTTTCACGCCAGTAGTAGGCCTTTATTGACTAAATTGTAACATTACGACCTATGTGATTTCGGCATAACTTTTGAACCCTTAAGTTTGAGCGAGTGGGCTGACATTCGACACACTCGGTCGTTGTGAATCCACCTTTCAGATGAGGTCTCTTCCAACCCTCTCGGAGGTCGTGCGGCCAAAAGCCTAGCGTCAAAGCATTCCGTTTCGCTCCAGTAGTTGGCCTTTATTGACTAAATTGTAACATGACGACCTATGTGATTTCGGCAGAACTTTTGAACCCTTAAGTTTGAGCTAGTGGGCTGACGTTTGACACACTCAATCTTTGTGAATCTACCTTTCAGGGGAGGTCTCCCCCAAGTCTCTGGACGGTTGTGCGGCCGAGCGGCGACCGTCAAAGCATTCAGTTTCGCTCCAGTAGTAGGCCTTTATTGACTAAATTGTAAGATGACGACCTATGTGATTTCGGCAGAACTTTTGAACCCTTAAGTTTGAGCGAGTGGGCTGACATTCGACACACTCGGTCGTTGTGAATCCACCTTTCAGATGAGGTCTCTTCCAACCCTCTCGGAGGTCGTGCGGCCAAAAGGCTAGCGTCAAAGCATTCTGTTTGGCTCCAGTAGTAGGCCTTTATTGACTAAATTGTAACATGACAACCTATGTGATTTCGGCAGAACTTTTGAACCCTTAAGTTTGAGCGAGTGGGCTGACGTTCGACATACTCGATCTTTGTGAATCTACCTTTCAGGGGAGGTCTCCCCCAAGTCTCTGGACGGTTGTGCGGCCGAGCGGCGACCGTCAAAGCATTCATTTTCGCTCCAGTAGTAGGCCTTTATTGACTAAATTGTAACATGACGACCTATGTGATTTCGGCAGAACTTTTGAACCCTTAAGTTTGAGCTAGTGGGCTGACGTTCGACACACTCGATCTTTGTGAATCCACCTTTAAGGGGAGGTCTCCCCCAAGTCTCTGGACGGTTGTGGGTCCGACCGGCGACCGTCAAAGCATTCTGTTACGCTCCAATAGTAGCCCTTTATTGACTAAATTGTAACATTACGACCTTTGTGATTTCGGCATAACTTTTGAACCCTTAAGTTTGAGCGAGTGGGCTGAAATTCGACACACTCGATCGTTGTGAATCCACCTTTCAGACGAGGTCTTTTACAAGCCTCTCGGAGGTCCTGCGGCCGAAAGGCTTGCGTCAAAGCATTCCTTTTCGCTCCAGTAGTAGGCCTTTATAGACTAAATTGTAACATGACGACCTATGTGATTTCGGCAGAACTTTTGAACCCTTAAGTTTGAGCTCGTGGGCTGACGTTCTTCACACTCGAACGTTGTGAATCCACCTTTCAGATGAGGTCTCTTCCAAGCCTCTCGGAGGTCGTGCGGCCGAAAGGCTAGCGTCAAAGCATTCTGTTTCGCTCCAGTAGTAGGCCTTTATTGACTAAATTCTAACATGACAACCTATGTGATTTCGGCAGAACTTTTGAACCCTTAAGTTTGAGCTAGTGGGCTGACGTTCGACACACTCGATCTTTGTGAATCCACCTTTCAGGGGAGGTCTCCCCCAAGTCTCTGGACGGTTGTGGGGCCGAGCGGCGACCATCAAAGCATTCCGTTTCGCTCCAGTAGTAGGCCTTTATTGACTAAATTGTAACATGACGACCTATGTGATTTCGGCAGAACTTTTGAACCCTTAAGTTTGAGCGAGTGGGCTGACGTTCGACATACTCGATCGATGTGAATCCACCTTTAAGGGGAGGTCTCCCCCAAGTCTCTGGACGGTTGTGGGTCCGAGCGGCGACCGTCAAAGCATTCAGTTTCGCTCCAGTAGTAGGCCTTTATTGACTAAATTGTAAGATGACGACCTATGTGATTTCGGCAGAACTTTTGAACCCTTAAGTTTGAGCGAGTGGGCTGACATTCGACACACTCGATCGTTGTGAATCCACCTTTCAGATGAGGTCTCTTCCAAGACTGTCGGAGGTCGTGCGGCCAAAAGCCTAGCGTCAAAGCATTCCGTTTCGCTCTAGTAGTTGGCCTTTATTGACTAAATTGTAACATGACGACCTATGTGATTTCGGCAGTACTTTTGAACCCTTAAGTTTGAGCTAGTGGGCTGACGTTCGACACACTCGATCTTTGTGAATCCACCTTTCAGGGGAGGTCTCCCCCAAGTCTCTGGACGGTTGTGGGGCCGAGCGGCGACCGTCAAAGCATTCAGTTTCGCTCCAGTAGTAGGCCTTTATTGACTAAATTGTAAGATGACGACCTATGTGATTTCGGCAGAACTTTTGAACCCTTAAGTTTGAGCGAGTGGGCTGACATTCGACACACTCGGTCGTTGTGAATCCACCTTTCAGATGAGGTCTCTTCCAACCCTCTCGGAGGTCGTGCGGCCAAAAGGCTAGCGTCAAAGCATTCTGTTTGGCTCCAGTAGTAGGCCTTTATTGACTAAATTGTAACATGACAACCTATGTGATTTCGGCAGAACTTTTGAACCCTTAAGTTTGAGCGAGTGGGCTGACGTTCGACATACTCGATCTTTGTGAATCTACCTTTCAGGGGAGGTCTCCCCCAAGTCTCTGGACGGTTGTGCGGCCGAGCGGCGACCGTCAAAGCATTCAGTTTCGCTCCAGTAGTAGGCCTTTATTGACTAAATTGTAACATGACGACCTATGTGATTTCGGCAGAACTTTTGAACCCTTAAGTTTGAGCTAGTGGGCTGACGTTCGACACACTCGATCTTTGTGAATCCACCTTTAAGGGGAGGTCTCCCCCAAGTCTCTGGACGGTTGTGGGTCCGACCGGCGACCGTCAAAGCATTCTGTTACGCTCCAAAAGTAGGCCTTTATTGACTAAATTGTAACATTACGACCTTTGTGATTTCGGCATAACTTTTGAACCCTTAAATTTGAACTAATGGGTTGACGTTCGCCACACTCGATCATTGTGAATCCACCTTTCAGGGGAGGTCTACCCCAAGTCTCTGGACGGTTGTGGGGCCGAGCGGCGACCGTCAAAGCATTCCATTACGCTCCAGTAGTAGGGCTTTATTGAATAATTTGTAACATTACGACCTATGTGATTTCGGCATAACTTTTGAACCCTTACGTTTGAGCGAGTGGGCTGACATTCGACACACTCGATCGTTGTGAATCCACTTTTCAGATGAGGTCTCTTCCAAGACTCTCGGAGGTCGTGCGGCCAAAAGCCTAGCGTCAAAGCATTCCGTTTCGCTCCAGTAGTTGGCCAATATTGACTAAATTGTAACATGACGACCTATGTGATTTCGGCAGAACTTTTGAACCCTTAAGTTTGAGCTCGTGGGCTGACGTTCTTCACACTCGAACGTTGTGAATCCACCTTTCAGATGAGGTCTCTTCCAAGCCTCTCGGAGGTCGTGCGGCCGAAAGGCTAGCGTCAAAGCATTCCGTTTCGCTCCAGTAGTAGGCCTTTATTGACTAAATTGTAACATGACAACCTATGTGATTTCGGCAGAACTTTTGAACCGTTAAGTTTGAGCTAGTGGGCTGACGTTCGACACACTCAATCTTTGTGAATCCACCTTTCAGGGGAGGTCTCCCCCAAGTCTCTGGACGGTTGTGGGTCCGAGCGGCGACCGTCAAAGTATTCCGTTACGCTCCAGTAGTAGGCCTCTATTGACTAAATTATAACATTACGACCTATGTGATTTCGGCATAACTTTTGAACCCTTAAGTTTGAGCTCGTGGGCTGACGTTCTTCACACTCGAACGTTGTGAATCCACCTTTCAGATGAGGTCTCTTCCAAGACTCTCGGAGGTCGTGCGGCCAAAAGCCTAGCGTCAAAGCATTCCGTTTCGCTCCAGTAGTAGGCCTTTATTGACTAAATTGTAACATGACGACCTATGTGATTTCGGCAGAACTTTTGAACCCTTAAGTTTGAGCTAGTGGGCTGACGTTCGACACACTCGATCTTTGTGAATCCACCTTTCAGGGGAGGTCTCCCCCAAGTCTCTGGACGGTTGTGCGGCCGAGCGGCGACCGTCAAAGCATTCCGTTTCGCTCCAGTAGTAGGCCTTTATTGACTAAATTGTAACATGACGACCTATGTGATTTCGGCAGAACTTTTGAACCCTTAAGTTTGAGCGAGTGGGCTGACGTTCGACACACTCGATCGTTGTGAATCCACCTTTAAGGGGAGGTCTCCCCCAAGTCTCTGGACGGTTGTGGGCCGAGCGGCGACCGTCAAAGCATTCCGTTTCGCTCCAGTAGTAGGCCTTTATTGACTAAATTGTAACATTACGACCTATGTGATTTCGGCATAACTTTTGAACCCTTAAGTTTGAGCGAGTGGGCTGACATTCGACACACTCGATCGTTGTGAATCCAACTTTCAGATGAGGTCTCTTCCAAGCATCTCGGAGGTCGTGCGGCCAAAAGGCTAGCGTCAAAGCATTCCGTTTGGCTCCAGTAGTAGGCCTTTATTGACTAAATTGTAACATGACAACCTATGTAATTTCGGCAGAACTTTTGAACCCTTAAGTTTGAGCTAGTGGGCTGACGTTCGACACACTCGATCTTTGTGAATCCACCTTTCAGGGGAGGTCTCCCCCAAGTCTCTGGACGGTTGTGGGGCCGAGCGGCGACCGTCAAAGCATTCAGTTTCGCTCCAGTAGTAGGCCTTTATTGACTAAATTGTAACATTACGACCTATGTGATTTCGGCATAACTTTTGAACCCTTAAGTTTGAGCGAGTGGGCTGACATTCGACACACTCGATCGTTGTGAATCCACCTTTCAGATGAGGTCTCTTCCAAGACTCTCGGAGGTCGTGCGGCCAAAAGGCTAGCGTCATAGCATTCCGTTTCGCTCCAGTAGTAGGCCTTTATTGACTAAATTGTAACATGACGACCTATGTGATTTCGGCAGAACTTTTGAACCCTTAAGTTTGAGCTAGTGGGCTGACGTTCGACACACTCGATCTTTGTGAATCCACCTTTCAGGGGAGGTCTCCCCCAAGTCTCTGGACGGTTGTGGGGCCGAGCGGCGACCGTCAAAGCATTCAGTTTCGCTCCAGTAGTAGGCCTTTATTGACTAAATTGTAACATTACGACCTATGTGATTTCGGCATAACTTTTGAACCCTTAAGTTTGAGCGAGTGGGCTGACATTCGACACACTCGATCGTTGTGAATCCACTTTTCAGATGAGGTCTCTTCCAAGCCTCTCGGAGGTCGTGCGGCCGAAAAGGCTAGCGTCAAAGCATTCCGTTTCGCTCCAGTAGTAGGCCTTTATTGACTAAATTGTAACATGACGACCTATGTGATTTCGGCAGAACTTTTGAACCCTTAAGTTTGAGCTAGTGGGCTGACGTTCGACACACTCGATCTTTGTGAATCCACCTTTCAGGGGAGGTCTCCCCCAAGTCTCTGGACGGTTGTGCGGCCGAGCGGCGACCGTCAAAGCATTCCGTTTCGCTCCAGTAGTAGGCCTTTATTGACTAAATTGTAACATGACGACCTATGTGATTTCGGCAGAACTTTTGAACCCTTAAGTTTGAGCGAGTGGGCTGACATTCGACACACTCGATCGTTGTGAATCCACCTTTCAGATGAGGTCTCTTCCAAGCTCTCGGAGGTCGTGCGGCCGAAAGCGCTAGCGTCAAAGCATTCCGTTTCGCTCCAGTAGTAGGCCTTTATTGACTAAATTGTAACATGACGACCTATGTGATTTCGGCAGAACTTTTGAACCCTTAAGTTTGAGCGAGTGGGCTGACGTTCGACACACTCGATCGTTGTGAATCCACCTTTCAGGGGAGGTCTCCCCCAAGTCTCTGGACGGTTGTGGGGCCGAGCGGCGACCGTCAAAGCATTCCGTTTCGCTCCAGTAGTAGGCCTTTATTGACTAAATTGTAACATGACGACCTATGTGATTTCGGCATAACTTTTGAACCCTTAAGTTTGAGCTAGTGGGCTGACATTCGACACACTCGATCGTTGTGAATCCACCTTTCAGATGAGGTCTCTTCCAAGCCTCTCGGAGGTCGTGCGGCCAAAAGGCGAGCGTCAAAGCATTCCGTTTCGCTCCAGTAGTAGGCCTTTATTGACTAAATTGTAACATGACGACCTATGTGATTTCGGCAGAACTTTTGAACCCTTAAGTTTGAGCTAGTGGGCTGACGTTCGACACACTCGATCGTTGTGAATCCACCTTTCAGGGGAGGTCTCCCCCAAGTCTCTGGACGGTTGTGGGGTCCGAGCGGCGACCGTCAAAGCATTCCGTTACGCTCCAGTAGTAGGCCTTTATTGACTAAATTGTAACATTACGACCTTTGTGATTTCGGCATAACTTTTGAACCCTTAAGTTTGAGCGAGTGGGCTGACATTCGACACACTCGATCGTTGTGAATCCACCTTTCAGACGAGGTCTCTTTACAAGCCTCTCGGAGGTCGTGCGGCCGAAAGGCTTGCGTCAAAGCATTCCGTTTTCGCTCCAGTAGTAGGCCTTTATTGACTAAATTGTAACATGACGACCTATGTGATTTCGGCAGAACTTTTGAACCCTTAAGTTTGAGCTAGTGGGCTGACGTTCGACACACTCGATCGTTGTGAATCCACCTTTCAGATGAGGTCTCTTCCCAAGCCTCTCGGAGGTCGTGCGGCCGAAACGGCTACCGTCAAAGCATTCCGTTTCGCTCCAGTAGTAGGCCTTTATTGACTAAATTGTAACATGACGACCTATGTGATTTCGGCAGAACTTTTGAACCCTTAAGTTTGAGCTAGTGGGCTGACGTTCGACACACTCGATCGTTTGTGAATCCACCTTTCAGAGGAGGTCTCCCCAAGTCTCTGGACGGTTGTGCGGGCCGAGCGGCGACCGTCAAAGCATTCCGTTTCGCTCCAGTAGTAGGCCTTTATTGACTAAATTGTAACATGACGACCTATGTGATTTCGGCAGAACTTTTGAACCCTTAAGTTTGAGCGAGTGGGCTGACGTTCGACACACTCGATCGTTGTGAATCCACCTTTCAGGGGAGGTCTCCCCCAAGTCTCTGGACGGTTGTGGGTCCGAGCGGCGACCGTCAAAGCATTCCGTTTCGCTCCAGTAGTAGGCCTTTATTGACTAAATTGTAACATTATGACCTATGTGATTTCGGCAGAACTTTTGAACCCTTAAGTTAGAGCGAGTGGGCTGACGTTCGACACACTCGATCGATGTGAATCCACCTTTCAGATGAGGTCTCTTCCAAGCCTCTCGGAGGTCTTGTGGCCAAAAGGCGAGCGTCAAACCATTCCGTTTCGCTAGAGTAGTAGACCTTTATTGACTAAATTGTAACATGACGACCTATGTGATTTCGGCAGAACTTTTGAACCCTTAAGTTTGAGCTAGTGGGCTGACGTTCGACACACTCGATCTTGTGAATCCACCTTTCAGGGAGGTCTCCCCCAAGTCTCTGGACGGTTGTGCGGCCGAGCGGCGACCGTCAAAGCATTCAGTTTCGCTCCAGTAGTAGGCCTTTATTGACTAAATTGTAACATGACGACCTATGTGATTTCGGCAGAACTTTTGAACCCTTAAGTTTGAGCTAGTGGGCTGACGTTCGACACACTCGATCTTTGTGAATCCACCTTTCAGGGGAGGTCTCCCCAAGTCTCTGGACGGTTGTGGGCCGAGCGGCGACCGTCAAAGCATTCCGTTACGCTCCAGTAGTAGGCCTTTATTGACTAAATTGTAACATGACGACCTATGTGATTTCGGCATAACTTTTGAACCCTTAAGTTTGAGCGAGTGGGCTGACATTCGACACACTCGATCGTTGTGAATCCACCTTTCAGACGAGGTCTCTTCCAAGCCTCTCGGAGGTCGTGCGGCCGAAAGGCTGCGTCAAAGCATTCCGTTTCGCTCCAGTAGTAGGCCTTTATTGACTAAATTGTAACATGACGACCTATGTGATTTCGGCAGAACTTTTGAACCCTTAAGTTTGAGCTAGTGGGCTGACGTTCGCCACACTCGATCATTGTGAATCCACCTTTCAGGGGAGGTCTCCCCCAAGTCTCTGGACGGTTGTGGGGCCGAGCGGCGACCGTCAAAGCATTCCGTTTACGCTCCAGTAGTAGGCCTTTATTGACTAAATTGTAACATTACGACCTATGTGATTTCGGCATAACTTTTGAAACCTTAAGTTTGAGCGAGTGGGCTGACATTCGACACACTCGATCGTTGTGAATCCACCTTTCAGATGAGGTCTCTTCCAAGACTCTCGGAGGTCGTGCGGCCAAAAGGCTAGCGTCAAAGCATTCCGTTTCGCTCCAGTAGTAGGCCTTTATTGACTAAATTGTAACATGACGACCTATGTGATTTCGGCAGAACTTTTGAACCCTTAAGTTTGAGCTAGTGGGCTGACGTTCGACACACTCGATCGTTGTGAATCCACCTTTCAGATGAGGTCTCTTCCAAGCCTCTCGGAGGTCGTGCGGCCGAAAGGCTAGCGTCAAAGCATTCCGTTTCGCTCCAGTAGTAGGCCTTTATTGACTAAATTGTAACATGACAACCTATGTGATTTCGGCAGAACTTTTGAACCCTTAAGTTTGAGCTAGTGGGCTGACGTTCGACACACTCGATCTTTGTGAATCCACCTTTCAGGGGAGGTCTCCCCCAAGTCTCTGGACGGTTGTGGGTCCGAGCGGCGACCGTCAAAGCATTCCGTTACGCTCCAGTAGTAGGCCTTTATTGACTAAATTGTAACATTACGACCTATGTGATTTCGGCATAACTTTTGAACCCTTAAGTTTGAGCGAGTGGGCTGACGTTCGACACACTCGATCGTTGTGAATCCACCTTTCAGATGAGGTCTCTTCCAAGCCTCTCGGAGGTCGTGCGGCCAAAAGGCTAGCGTCAAAGCATTCCGTTTCGCTCCAGTAGTAGGCCTTTATTGACTAAATTGTAACATGACAACCTATGTGATTTCGGCAGAACTTTTGAACCCTTAAGTTTGAACTAATGGGTTGACGTTCGCCACACTCGATCATTGTGAATCCACCTTTCAGGGGAGGTCTCCCCCAAGTCTCTGGACGGTTGTGGGGCCGAGCGGCGACCGTCAAAGCATTCCGTTACGCTCCAGTAGTAGGCCTTTATTGACTAAATTGTAACATTACGACCTATGTGATTTCGGCATAACTTTTGAACCCTTAAGTTTGAGCGAGTGGGCTGACATTCGACACACTCGATCGTTGTGAATCCACCTTTCAGATGAGGTCTCTTCCAAGACTCTCGGAGGTCGTGCGGCCAAAAGCCTAGCGTCAAAGCATTCCGTTTCGCTCCAGTAGTTGGCCTTTATTGACTAAATTGTAACATGACGACCTATGTGATTTCGGCAGAACTTTTGAACCCTTAAGTTTGAGCTAGTGGGCTGACGTTCGACACACTCGATCTTTGTGAATCCACCTTTCAGGGGAGGTCTCCCCCAAGTCTCTGGACGGTTGTGCGGCCGAGCGGCGACCGTCAAAGCATTCAGTTTCGCTCCAGTAGTAGGCCTTTATTGACTAAATTGTAACATGACGACCTATGTGATTTCGGCAGAACTTTTGAACCCTTAAGTTTGAGCGAGTGGGCTGACGTTCGACACACTCGATCGTTGTGAATCCACCTTTAAGGGGAGGTCTCCCCCAAGTCTCTGGACGGTTGTGGGGTCCGAGCGGCGACCGTCAAAGCATTCCGTTACGCTCCAGTAGTAGGCCTTTATTGACTAAATTGTAACATTACGACCTTTGTGATTTCGGCATAACTTTTGAACCCTTAAGTTTGAGCGAGTGGGCTGACATTCGACACACTCGATCGTTGTGAATCCACCTTTCAGATGAGGTCTCTTCCAAGCCTCTCGGAGGTCATGCCGCCAATAGTCTAGCGTCAAAGCATTCCGTTTCGCTCCAGTAGTAGGCCTTTATTGACTAAATTGTAACATGACGACCTATGTGATTTCGGCAGAACTTTTGAACCCTTAAGTTTGAGCTAGTGGGCTGACGTTCGACACACTCGATCATTGTGAATCCACCTTTCAGGGGAGGTCTCCCCCAAGTCTCTGGACGGTTGTGGGGCCGAGCGGCGACCGTCAAAGCATTCCGTTACGCTCCAGTAGTAGGCCTTTATTGACTAAATTGTAACATGACGACCTATGTGATTTCGGCAGAACTTTTGAACCCTTAAGTTAGAGCGAGTGGGCTGACGTTCGACACACTCGATCGATGTGAATCCACCTTTCAGATGAGGTCTCTTCCAAGCCTCTCGGAGGTCTTGTGGCCAAAAGGCGAGCGTCAAACCATTCCGTTTCGCTAGAGTAGTAGACCTTTATTGACTAAATTGTAACATGACGACCTATGTGATTTCGGCAGAACTTTTGAACCCTTAAGTTTGAGCTAGTGGGCTGACGTTCGACACACTCGATCGATGTGAATCCACCTTCCAGGGGAGGTCTCCCCCAAGTCTCTGGACGGTTGTGGGGCCGAGCGGCGACCGTCAAAGCATTCAGTTTCGCTCCAGTAGTAGGCCTTTATTGACTAAATTGTAACATTACGACCTATGTGATTTCGGCATAACTTTTGAACCCTTAAGTTTGAGCGAGTGGGCTGACATTCGACACACTCGATCGTTGTGAATCCACCTTTCAGATGAGGTCTCTTCCAAGACTCTCGGAGGTCGTGCGGCCAAAAGCCTAGCGTCAAAGCATTCCGTTTCGCTCCAGTAGTTGGCCTTTATTGACTAAATTGTAACATGACGACCTATGTGATTTCGGCAGAACTTTTGAACCCTTAAGTTTGAGCTAGTGGGCTGACGTTCGACACACTCGATCTTTGTGAATCCACCTTTCAGGGGAGGTCTCCCCCAAGTCTCTGGACGGTTGTGGGGCCGAGCGGCGACCGTCAAAGCATTCAGTTTCGCTCCAGTAGTAGGCCTTTATTGACTAAATTGTAACATTACGACCTATGTGATTTCGGCATAACTTTTGAACCCTTAAGTTTGAGCGAGTGGGCTGACATTCGACACACTCGATCGTTGTGAATCCACCTTTCAGATGAGGTCTCTTCCAAGCCTCTCGGAGGTCGTGCGGCCAAAAGGCTAGCGTCAAAGCATTCTGTTTCGCTCCAGTAGTAGGCCTTTATTGACTAAATTGTAACATGACGACCTATGTGATTTCGGCAGAACTTTTGAACCCTTAAGTTTGAGCGAGTGGGCTGACGTTCGACACACTCGATCTTTGTGAATCTACCTTTCAGGGGAGGTCTCCCCCAAGTCTCTGGACGGTTGTGCGGCCGAGCGGCGACCGTCAAAGCATTCAGTTTCGCTCCAGTAGTAGGCCTTTATTGACTAAATTGTAACATGACGACCTATGTGATTTCGGCAGAACTTTTGAACCCTTAAGTTTGAGCTAGTGGGCTGACGTTCGACACACTCGATCTTTGTGAATCCACCTTTCAGGGGAGGTCTCCCCCAAGTCTCTGGACGGTTGTGGGGCCGAGCGGCGACCGTCAAAGCATTCCGTTACGCTCCAGTAGTAGGCCTTTATTGACTAAATTGTAACATTACGACCTATGTGATTTCGGCATAACTTTTGAACCCTTAAGTTTGAGCGAGTGGGCTGACATTCGACACACTCGATCGTTGTGAATCCACCTTTCAGACGAGGTCTTTTACAAGCCTCTCGGAGGTCGTGCGGCCGAAAGGCTTGCGTCAAAGCATTCCTTTTCGCTCCAGTAGTAGGCCTTTATTGACTAAATTGTAACATGACGACCTATGTGATTTCGGCAGAACTTTTGAACCCTTAAGTTTGAGCTCGTGGGCTGACGTTCTTCACACTCGAACGTTGTGAATCCACCTTTCAGATGAGGTCTCTTCCAAGCCTCTCGGAGGTCGTGCGGCCGAAAGGCTAGCGTCAAAGCATTCTGTTTCGCTCCAGTAGTAGGCCTTTATTGACTAAATTGTAACATGACAACCTATGTGATTTCGGCAGAACTTTTGAACCCTTAAGTTTGAGCTAGTGGGCTGACGTTCGACACACTCGATCTTTGTGAATCCACCTTTCAGGGGAGGTCTCCCCCAAGTCTCTGGACGGTTGTGGGGCCGAGCGGCGACCGTCAAAGCATTCCGTTTCGCTCCAGTAGTAGGCCTTTATTGACTAAATTGTAACATGACGACCTATGTGATTTCGGCAGAACTTTTGAACCCTTAAGTTTGAGCGAGTGGGCTGACGTTCGACATACTCGATCGATGTGAATCCACCTTTAAGGGGAGGTCTCCCCCAAGTCTCTGGACGGTTGTGGGTCCGAGCGGCGACCGTCAAAGCATTCCGTTACGCTCCAGTAGTAGGCCTTTATTGACTAAATTGTAACATTACGACCTTTGTGATTTCGGCATAACTTTTGAACCCTTAAGTTTGAGCGAGTGGGCTGACATTCGACACACTCGATCGTTGTGAATCCAACTTTCAGATGAGGTCTCTTCCAAGCATCTCGGAGGTCGTGCGGCCAAAAGGCTAGCGTCAAAGCATTCCGTTTGGCTCCAGTAGTAGGCCTTTATTGACTAAATTGTAACATGACAACCTATGTAATTTCGGCAGAACTTTTGAACCCTTAAGTTTGAACTAATGGGTTGACGTTCGCCACACTCGATCATTGTGAATCCACCTTTCAGGGGAGGTCTCCCCCAAGTCTCTGGACGGTTGTGGGGCCGAGCGGCGACCGTCAAAGCATTCCGTTACGCTCCAGTAGTAGGCCTTTATTGACTAAATTGTAACATTACGACCTTTGTGATTTCGGCATAACTTTTGAACCCTTAAGTTTGAGCGAGTGGGCTGACGTTCGACATACTCGATCGATGTGAATCCACCTTTCAGATGAGGTCTCTTCCAAGCCTCTCGGAGGTCGTGCGGCCAAAAGGCTAGCGTCAAAGCATTCCGTTTCGCTCCAGTAGTTGGCCTTTATTGACTAAATTGTAACATGACGACCTATGTGATTTCGGCAGAACTTTTGAACCCTTAAGTTTGAGCTAGTGGGCTGACGTTCGACACACTCGATCTTTGTGAATCCACCTTTCAGGGGAGGTCTCCCCCAAGTCTCTGGACGGTTGTGGGGCCGAGCGGCGACCGTCAAAGCATTCAGTTTCGCTCCAGTAGTAGGCCTTTATTGACTAAATTGTAACATTACGACCTATGTGATTTCGGCATAACTTTTGAACCCTTAAGTTTGAGCGAGTGGGCTGACATTCGACACACTCGATCGTTGTGAATCCACCTTTCAGATGAGGTCTCTTCCAAGCTCTCGGAGGTCGTGCGGCCAAAAGGCTAGCGTCAAAGCATTCCGTTTCGCTCCAGTAGTAGGCCTTTATTGACTAAATTGTAACATGACGACCTATGTGATTTCGGCAGAACTTTTGAACCCTTAAGTTTGAGCTAGTGGGCTGACGTTTCGACACACTCGATCTTTGTGAATCCACCTTTCAGGGGAGGTCTCCCCCAAGTCTCTGGACGGTTGTGCGGCCGAGCGGCGACCGTCAAAGCATTCAGTTTCGCTCCAGTAGTAGGCCTTTATTGACTAAATTGTAACATGACGACCTATGTGATTTCGGCAGAACTTTTGAACCCTTAAGTTTGAGCTAGTGGGCTGACGTTCGACACACTCGATCTTTGTGAATCCACCTTTAAGGGGAGGTCTCCCCCAAGTCTCTGGACGGTTGTGGGGTCCGAGCGGCGACCGTCAAAGCATTCCGTTACGCTCCAGTAGTAGGCCTTTATTGACTAAATTGTAACATTACGACCTTTGTGATTTCGGCATAACTTTTGAACCCTTAAGTTTGAGCGAGTGGGCTGACATTCGACACACTCGATCGTTGTGAATCCACCTTTCAGATGAGGTCTCTTCCAAGCCTCTCGGAGGTCGTGCGGCCGAAAGGCTAGCGTCAAAGCATTCCGTTTTCGCTCCAGTAGTAGGCCTTTATTGACTAAATTGTAACATGACGACCTATGTGATTTCGGCAGAACTTTTGAACCCTTAAGTTTGAGCTAGTGGGCTGACGTTCGACACACTCGATCTTTGTGAATCCACCTTTCAGGGGAGGTCTCCCCCAAGTCTCTGGACGGTTGTGCGGGCCGAGCGGCGACCGTCAAAGCATTCCGTTTCGCTCCAGTAGTAGGCCTTTATTGACTAAATTGTAACATTACGACCTATGTGATTTCGGCATAACTTTTGAACCCTTAAGTTTGAGCTTGTGGGCTGACATTCGACACACTCGATCGTTGTGAATCCACCTTTCAGATGAGGTCTCTTCCAAGCCTCTCGGAGGTCGTGCGGCCGAAAGGCTAGCGTCAAAGCATTCCGTTTCGCTCCAGTAGTAGGCCTTTATTGACTAAATTGTAACATGACGACCTATGTGATTTCGGCAGAACTTTTGAACCCTTAAGTTTGAGCTAGTGGGCTGACGTTCGACACACTCGATCGTTGTGAATCCACCTTTCAGATGAGGTCTCTTCCAAGCCTCTCGGAGGTCGTGCGGCCGAAAGGCTAGCGTCAAAGCATTCCGTTTCGCTCCAGTAGTAGGCCTTTATTGACTAAATTGTAACATGACGACCTATGTGATTTCGGCAGAACTTTTGAACCCTTAAGTTTGAGCTAGTGGGCTGACGTTCGACACACTCGATCGTTGTGAATCCACCTTTCAGGGGAGGTCTCCCCCAAGTCTCTGGACGGTTGTGGGCCGAGCGGCGACCGTCAAAGCATTCCGTTTCGCTCCAGTAGTAGGCCTTTATTGACTAAATTGTAACATTACGACCTATGTGATTTCGGCATAACTTTTGAACCCTTAAGTTTGAGCGAGTGGGCTGACATTCGACACACTCGATCGTTGTGAATCCACCTTTCAGATGAGGTCTCTTCCAAGCCTCTCGGAGGTCGTGCGGCCAAAAGCTAGCGTCAAAGCATTCCGTTTCGCTCCAGTAGTTGGCCTTTATTGACTAAATTGTAACATGACGACCTATGTGATTTCGGCAGAACTTTTGAACCCTTAAGTTTGAGCTAGTGGGCTGACGTTCGACACACTCGATCTTTGTGAATCCACCTTTCAGGGGAGGTCTCCCCCAAGTCTCTGGACGGTTGTGGGGCCGAGCGGCGACCGTCAAAGCATTCCGTTTCGCTCCAGTAGTAGGCCTTTATTGACTAAATTGTAACATGACGACCTATGTGATTTCGGCAGAACTTTTGAACCCTTAAGTTTGAGCGAGTGGGCTGACGTTCGACACACTCGATCGTTGTGAATCCACCTTTCAGATGAGGTCTCTTCCAAGCCTCTCGGAGGTCGTGCGGCCGAAAGGCTAGCGTCAAAGCATTCCGTTTCGCTCCAGTAGTAGGCCTTTATTGACTAAATTGTAACATGACGACCTATGTGATTTCGGCAGAACTTTTGAACCCTTAAGTTTGAGCTAGTGGGCTGACGTTCGACACACTCGATCTTTGTGAATCCACCTTTCAGGGGAGGTCTCCCCCAAGTCTCTGGACGGTTGTGCGGCCGAGCGGCGACCGTCAAAGCATTCAGTTTCGCTCCAGTAGTAGGCCTTTATTGACTAAATTGTAACATGACGACCTATGTGATTTCGGCAGAACTTTTGAACCCTTAAGTTTGAGCTAGTGGGCTGACGTTCGACACACTCGATCTTTGTGAATCCACCTTTCAGGGGAGGTCTCCCCCAAGTCTCTGGACGGTTGTGGGCCGAGCGGCGACCGTCAAAGCATTCCGTTACGCTCCAGTAGTAGGCCTTTATTGAATAAATTGTAACATTACGACCTATGTGATTTCGGCATAACTTTTGAACCCTTAAGTTTGAGCGAGTGGGCTGACATTCGACACACTCGATCGTTGTGAATCCACCTTTCAGATGAGGTCTCTTCCAAGCCTCTCGGAGGTCGTGCGGCCGAAAGGCTTGCGTCAAAGCATTCCGTTTCGCTCCAGTAGTAGGCCTTTATTGACTAAATTGTAACATGACGACCTATGTGATTTCGGCAGAACTTTTGAACCCTTAACTTTGAGCTAGTGGGCTGACGTTCGACACACTCGATCGTTGTGAATCCACCTTTCAGATGAGGTCTCTTCCCAAGCCTCTCGGAGGTCGTGCGGGCCGAAAGGCTAGCGTCAAAGCATTCGTTTCGCTCCAGTAGTAGGCCTTTATTGACTAAATTGTAACATGACGACCTATGTGATTTCGGCAGAACTTTTGAACCCTTAAGTTTGAGCTAGTGGGCTGACGTTCGACACACTCGATCTTTGTGAATCCACCTTTCAGGGAGGTCTCCCCCAAGTCTCTGGACGGTTGTGGGGCCGAGCGGCGACCGTCAAAGCATTCCGTTTCGCTCCAGTAGTCGGCCTTTATTGACTAAATTGTAACATGACGACCTATGTGATTTCGGCAGAACTTTTGAACCCTTAAGTTTGAGCTAGTGGGCTGACGTTCGACACACTCGATCGTTGTGAATCCACCTTTCAGGGGAGGTCTCCCCCAAGTCTCTGGACGGTTGTGGGTCCGAGCGGCGACCGTCAAAGCATTCCGTTACGCTCCAGTAGTAGGCCTTTATTGACTAAATTGTAACATTACGACCTATGTGATTTCGGCATAACTTTTGAACCCTTAAGTTTGAGCGAGTGGGCTGACATTCGACACACTCGATCGTTGTGAATCCACCTTTCAGATGAGGTCTCTTCCAAGCATCTCGGAGGTCGTGCGGCCAAAAGGCTAGCGTCAAAGCATTCCGTTTCGCTCCAGTAGTAGGCCTTTATTGACTAAATTGTAACATGACAACCTATGTAATTTCGGCAGAACTTTTGAACCCTTAAGTTTGAACTAATGGGTTGACGTTCGCCACACTCGATCATTGTGAATCCACCTTTCAGGGGAGGTCTCCCCCAAGTCTCTGGACGGTTGTGGGGCCGAGCGGCGACCGTCAAAGCATTCCGTTACGCTCCAGTAGTAGGCCTTTATTGAATAAATTGTAACATTACGACCTATGTGATTTCGGCATAACTTTTGAACCCTTAAGTTTGAGCGAGTGGGCTGACATTCGACACACTCGATCGTTGTGAATCCACCTTTCAGATGAGGTCTCTTCCAAGACTCTCGGAGGTCGTGCGGCCAAAAGCCTAGCGTCAAAGCATTCCGTTTCGCTCCAGTAGTTGGCCTTTATTGACTAAATTGTAACATGACGACCTATGTGATTTCGGCAGAACTTTTGAACCCTTAAGTTTGAGCTAGTGGGCTGACGTTCGACACACTCGATCTTTGTGAATCCACCTTTCAGGGGAGGTCTCCCCCAAGTCTCTGGACGGTTGTGGGGCCGAGCGGCGACCGTCAAAGCATTCAGTTTCGCTCCAGTAGTAGGCCTTTATTGACTAAATTGTAACATTACGACCTATGTGATTTCGGCATAACTTTTGAACCCTTAAGTTTGAGCGAGTGGGCTGACATTCGACACACTCGATCGTTGTGAATCCACCTTTCAGATGAGGTCTCTTCCAACCCTCTCGGAGGTCGTGCGGCCAAAAGCCTAGCGTCAAAGCATTCCGTTTCGCTCCAGTAGTTGGCCTTTATTGACTAAATTGTAACATGACGACCTATGTGATTTCGGCAGAACTTTTGAACCCTTAAGTTTGAGCTAGTGGGCTGACGTTTGACACACTCGATCTTTGTGAATCTACCTTTCAGGGGAGGTCTCCCCCAAGTCTCTGGACGGTTGTGCGGCCGAGCGGCGACCGTCAAAGCATTCAGTTTCGCTCCAGTAGTAGGCCTTTATTGACTAAATTGTAACATGACGACCTATGTGATTTCGGCAGAACTTTTGAACCCTTAAGTTTGAGCGAGTGGGCTGACGTTCGACACACTCGATCTTTGTGAATCCACCTTTAAGGGGAGGTCTCCCCCAAGTCTCTGGACGGTTGTGGGTCCGAGCGGCGACCGTCAAAGCATTCTGTTACGCTCCAGTAGTAGGCCTTTATTGACTAAATTGTAACATTACGACCTTTGTGATTTCGGCATAACTTTTGAACCCTTAAGTTTGAGCGAGTGGGCTGACATTCGACACACTCGATCGTTGTGAATCCACCTTTCAGACGAGGTCTCTTCCAAGCCTCTCGGAGGTCGTGCGGCCGAAAGGCTTGCGTCAAAGCATTCCTTTTCGCTCCAGTAGTAGGCCTTTATTGACTAAATTGTAACATGACGACCTATGTGATTTCGGCAGAACTTTTGAACCCTTAAGTTTGAGCTAGTGGGCTGACGTTCGACACACTCGATCTTTGTGAATCCACCTTTCAGGGGAGGTCTCCCCCAAGTCTCTGGACGGTTGTGGGCCGAGCGGCGACCGTCAAAGCATTCCGTTACGCTCCAGTAGTAGGCCTTTATTGACTAAATTGTAACATTACGACCTTTGTGATTTCGGCATAACTTTTGAACCCTTAAGTTTGAGCGAGTGGGCTGACATTCGACACACTCGATCGTTGTGAATCCACCTTTCAGACGAGGTCTCTTTACAAGCCTCTCGGAGGTCGTGCGGCCGAAAGGCTTGCGTCAAAGCATTCCGTTTTCGCTCCAGTAGTAGGCCTTTATTGACTAAATTGTAACATGACGACCTATGTGATTTCGGCAGAACTTTTGAACCCTTAAGTTTGAGCTAGTGGGCTGACGTTCGACACACTCGATCGTTGTGAATCCACCTTTCAGATGAGGTCTCTTCCAAGCCTCTCGGAGGTCGTGCGGCCGAAAGGCTAGCGTCAAAGCATTCCGTTTCGCTCCAGTAGTAGGCCTTTATTGACTAAATTGTAACATGACAACCTATGTGATTTCGGCAGAACTTTTGAACCCTTAAGTTTGAGCTAGTGGGCTGACGTTCGACACACTCGATCTTTGTGAATCCACCTTTCAGGGGAGGTCTCCCCCAAGTCTCTGGACGGTTGTGGGGCCGAGCGGCGACCGTCAAAGCATTCCGTTTCGCTCCAGTAGTAGGCCTTTATTGACTAAATTGTAACATGACGACCTATGTGATTTCGGCAGAACTTTTGAACCCTTAAGTTTGAGCGAGTGGGCTGACGTTCGACATACTCGATCGATGTGAATCCACCTTTAAGGGGAGGTCTCCCCCAAGTCTCTGGACGGTTGTGGGTCCGAGCGGCGACCGTCAAAGCATTCCGTTACGCTCCAGTAGTAGGCCTTTATTGACTAAATTGTAACATTACGACCTTTGTGATTTCGGCATAACTTTTGAACCCTTAAGTTTGAGCGAGTGGGCTGACATTCGACACACTCGATCGTTGTGAATCCAACTTTCAGATGAGGTCTCTTCCAAGCATCTCGGAGGTCGTGCGGCCAAAAGGCTAGCGTCAAAGCATTCCGTTTGGCTCCAGTAGTAGGCCTTTATTGACTAAATTGTAACATGACAACCTATGTAATTTCGGCAGAACTTTTGAACCCTTAAATTTGAACTAATGGGTTGACGTTCGCCACACTCGATCATTGTGAATCCACCTTTCAGGGGAGGTCTCCCCCAAGTCTCTGGACGGTTGTGGGGCCGAGCGGCGACCGTCAAAGCATTCCGTTACGCTCCAGTAGTAGGCCTTTATTGAATAATTTGTAACATTACGACCTATGTGATTTCGGCATAACTTTTGAACCCTTACGTTTGAGCGAGTGGGCTGACATTCGACACACTCGATCGTTGTGAATCCACCTTTCAGATGAGGTCTCTTCCAAGACTCTCGGAGGTCGTGCGGCCAAAAGCCTAGCGTCAAAGCATTCCGTTTCGCTCCAGTAGTTGGCCTTTATTGACTAAATTGTAACATGACGACCTATGTGATTTCGGCAGAACTTTTGAACCCTTAAGTTTGAGCTAGTGGGCTGACGTTCGACACACTCGATCTTTGTGAATCCACCTTTCAGGGGAGGTCTCCCCCAAGTCTCTGGACGGTTGTGGGGCCGAGCGGCGACCGTCAAAGCATTCCGTTTCGCTCCAGTAGTAGGCCTTTATTGACTAAATTGTAACATTACGACCTATGTGATTTCGGCAGAACTTTTGAACCCTTAAGTTTGAGCGAGTGGGCTGACGTTCGACACACTCGATCGATGTGAATCCACCTTATAGATGAGGTCTCTTCCAAGCCTCTCGGAGGTCTTGTGGCCAAAAGCCGACCGTCAAACCATTCAGTTTCGCTCCAGTAGTAGGCCTTTATTTACTAAATTGTAACATGATGACCTATGTGATTTCGGCAGAACTTTTGAATCCTTAAGTTAGAGCTAGTGGGCTGACGTTGGACACACTCGATCTTTGTGAATCCACCTTTCAGGGGAGGTCTCCCCCAAGTCTCTGGACGGTTGTGCGGGCCGAGCGGCGACCGTCAAAGCATTCAGTTTCGCTCCAGTAGTAGGCCTTTATTGACTAAATTGTAACATGACGACCTATGTGATTTCGGCAGAACTTTTGAACCCTTAAGTTTGAGCGAGTGGGCTGACGTTCGACACACTCGATCGTTTGTGAATCCACCTTTCAGAGGGAGGTCTCTCCCAAGTCTCTGGACGGTTGTGCGGCCGAGCGGCGACCGTCAAAGCATTCCGTTTCGCTCCAGTAGTAGGCCTTTATTGACTAAATTGTAACATTACGACCTATGTGATTTCGGCATAACTTTTGAACCCTTAAGTTTGAGCGAGTGGGCTGACATTCGACACACTCGATCGTTGTGAATCCACCTTTCAGATGAGGTCTCTTCCAAGCCTCTCGGAGGTCGTGCGGCCGAAAGCGCTAGCGTCAAAGCATTCCGTTTCGCTCCAGTAGGTGGCCTTTATTGACTAAATTGTAACATGACGACCTATGTGATTTCGGCAGAACTTTAGAACCCTTAAGTTTGAGCTAGTGGGCTGACATTTAAACACACTCGATCATTGTGAATCCACCTTTCAGGTTAGGTCTCCCCCAAGTTTCTGCACAATTGTGGGGCCGAGCGGCGACCGTCAAAGCATTCCGTTTCCCTCCAGTAGTAGGCCTTTATTGACTAAATTGTAACATGACGACTTATGTGATTTTGGAAGAACTTTTGAACCCTTAAGTTTGAGCTAGTGGGCTGACGTTCGACACACTCGATCTTTGTGAATCCACCTTTAAGGGGAGGTCTCCCCCAAGTCTCTGGACGGTTGTGGGGTCCGAGCGGCGACCGTCAAAGCATTCCGTTACGCTCCAGTAGTAGGCCTTTATTGACTAAATTGTAACATTACGACCTTTGTGATTTCGGCATAACTTTTGAACCCTTAAGTTTGAGCTAGTGGGCTGACGTTCTACACACGCGATCGATGTGAATCCACCTTTCAGATGAGGTCTCTTCCAAGCCTCTCGGAGGTCGTGCGGCAGAAAGGCGTGCGTCAAAGCATTCCGTTTCGCTCCAGTAGTAGGGCTTTATTGACTAAATTGTAACATGACGACCTATGTGATTTCGGCAGAACTTTTGAACCCTTGAGTTTGAGCTAGTGGGCTGACGTTCGACACACTCGATCGTTGTGAATCCACCTTTCAGGGGAGGTCTCCCCCAAGTCTCTGGACGGTTGTGGGCCGAGCGGCGACCGTCAAAGCATTCCGTTTCGCTCCAGTAGTAGGCCTTTATTGACTAAATTGTAACATGACGACCTATGTGATTTCGGCATAACTTTTGAACCCTTAAGTTTGAGCTAGTGGGCTGACGTTCGACACACTCGATCGTTGTGAATCCACCTTTCAGATGAGGTCTCTTCCAAGTCTCTCGGAGGTCGTGCGGCCGAAAGGCGAGCGTCAAAGCATTCCGTTTCGCTCCAGTAGTAGGCCTTTATTGACTAAATTGTAACATGACGACGTATGTGATTTCGGCAGAACTTTTGAACCCTTAAGTTTGAGCGAGTGGGCTGACGTTCGACACACTCGATCGTTGTGAATCCACCTTTCAGGGGAGGTCTCCCACAAATCTCTGGACGGTTGTGGGTCCGAGCGGCGACCGTCAAAGCATTCCGTTACGCTCCAGTAGTAGGCCTTTATTGACTAAATTGTAACATTACGACCTTTGTGATTTCGGCATAACTTTTGAACCCTTAAGTTTGAGCGAGTGGGCTGACATTCGACACACTCGATCGTTGTGAATCCACCTTTCAGATGAGGTCTCTTCCAAGCATCTCGGAGGTCGTGCGGCCAAAAGGCTAGCGTCAAAGCATTCCGTTTCGCTCCAGTAGTAGGCCTTTATTGACTAAATTGTAACATGACAACCTATGTGATTTCGGCAGAACTTTTGAACCCTTAAGTTTGAGCTAGTGGGCTGACGTTCGACACACTCGATCATTGTGAATCCACCTTTCAGGGGAGGTCTCCCCCAAGTCTCTGGACGGTTGTGCGGGCCGAGCGGCGACCGTCAAAGCATTCCGTTTCGCTCCAGTAGTAGGCCTTTATTGACTAAATTGTAACATGACGACCTATGTGATTTCGGCAGAACTTTTGAACCCTTAGGTTTGAGCTAGTGGGCTGACGTTCGACACACTCGATCGTTGTGAATCCACCTTTCAGGGGAGGTCTCCCCCAAGTCTCTGGACGGTTGTGGGCCGAGCGGCGAGCGTCAAAGCATTCAGTTTCGCTCCAGTAGTAGGCCTTTATTGACTAAATTGTAACATGACGACCTATGTGATTTCGGCAGAACTTTTGAACCCTTAAGTTTGAGCTAGTGGGCTGACGTTCGACACACTCGATCGTTTGTGAATCCACCTTTCAGGGGAGGTCTCCCCCAAGTCTCTGGACGGTTGTGCGGCCGAGCGGCGACGTCAAAGCATTCCGTTTCGCTCCAGTAGTAGGCCTTTATTGACTAAATTGTAACATTACGACCTATGTGATTTCGGCATAACTTTTGAACCCTTAAGTTTGAGCGAGTGGGCTGACATTCGACACACTCGATCGTTGTGAATCCACCTTTCAGAGGAGGTCTCTTCCCAAGCCTCTCGGAGGTCGTGCGGGCCGAAAGCGCTAGCGTCAAAGCATTCCGTTTCGCTCCAGTAGTAGGCCTTTATTGACTAAATTGTAACATGACGACCTATGTGATTTCGGCAGAACTTTTGAACCCTTAAGTTTGAGCTAGTGGGCTGACGTTCGACACACTCGATCGTTGTGAATCCACCTTTCAGATGAGGTCTCTTCCAAGCCTCTCGGAGGTCGTGCGGCCGAAAGGCTAGCGTCAAAGCATTCCGTTTCGCTCCAGTAGTAGGCCTTTATTGACTAAATTGTAACATGACAACCTATGTGATTTCGGCAGAACTTTTGAACCCTTAAGTTTGAGCTAGTGGGCTGACGTTCGACACACTCGATCTTTGTGAATCCACCTTTCAGGGGAGGTCTCCCCCAAGTCTCTGGACGGTTGTGGGGTCCGAGCGGCGACCGTCAAAGCATTCCGTTACGCTCCAGTAGTAGGCCTTTATTGACTAAATTGTAACATTACGACCTATGTGATTTCGGCATAACTTTTGAACCCTTAAGTTTGAGCGAGTGGGCTGACATTCGACACACTCGATCGTTGTGAATCCAACTTTCAGATGAGGTCTCTTCCAAGCCTCTCGGAGGTCGTGCGGCCAAAAGGCTAGCGTCAAAGCATTCCGTTTGGCTCCAGTAGTAGGCCTTTATTGACTAAATTGTAACATGACAACCTATGTAATTTCGGCAGAACTTTTGAACCCTTAAGTTTGAACTAGTGGGTTGACGTTCGCCACACTCGATCATTGTGAATCCACCTTTCAGGGGAGGTCTCCCCCAAGTCTCTGGACGGTTGTGGGGCCGAGCGGCGACCGTCAAAGCATTCCGTTACGCTCCAGTAGTAGGCCTTTATTGACTAAATTGTAACATTACGACCTATGTGATTTCGGCATAACTTTTGAACCCTTAAGTTTGAGCGAGTGGGCTGACATTCGACACACTCGATCGTTGTGAATCCACCTTTCAGATGAGGTCTCTTCCAAGACTCTCGGAGGTCGTGCGGCCAAAAGCCTAGCGTCAAAGCATTCCGTTTCGCTCCAGTAGTTGGCCTTTATTGACTAAATTGTAACATGACGACCTATGTGATTTCGGCAGAACTTTTGAACCCTTAAGTTTGAGCTAGTGGGCTGACGTTCGACACACTCGATCTTTGTGAATCCACCTTTCAGGGGAGGTCTCCCCCAAGTCTCTGGACGGTTGTGCGGCCGAGCGGCGACCGTCAAAGCATTCAGTTTCGCTCCAGTAGTAGGCCTTTATTGACTAAATTGTAACATGACGACCTATGTGATTTCGGCAGAACTTTTGAACCCTTAAGTTTGAGCGAGTGGGCTGACGTTCGACACACTCGATCGTTGTGAATCCACCTTTAAGGGGAGGTCTCCCCCAAGTCTCTGGACGGTTGTGGGTCCGAGCGGCGACCGTCAAAGCATTCCGTTACGCTCCAGTAGTAGGCCTTTATTGACTAAATTGTAACATTACGACCTTTGTGATTTCGGCATAACTTTTGAACCCTTAAGTTTGAGCGAGTGGGCTGACATTCGACACACTCGATCGTTGTGAATCCAACTTTCAGATGAGGTCTCTTCCAAGCATCTCGGAGGTCGTGCGGCCAAAAGGCTAGCGTCAAAGCATTCCGTTTGGCTCCAGTAGTAGGCCTTTATTGACTAAATTGTAACATGACAACCTATGTAATTTCGGCAGAACTTTTGAACCCTTAAATTTGAACTAATGGGTTGACGTTCGCCACACTCGATCATTGTGAATCCACCTTTCAGGGGAGGTCTCCCCCAAGTCTCTGGACGGTTGTGGGGCCGAGCGGCGACCGTCAAAGCATTCCGTTACGCTCCAGTAGTAGGCCTTTATTGAATAATTTGTAACATTACGACCTATGTGATTTCGGCATAACTTTTGAACCCTTAAGTTTGAGCGAGTGGGCTGACATTCGACACACTCGATCGTTGTGAATCCACCTTTCAGATGAGGTCTCTTCCAAGACTCTCGGAGGTCGTGCGGCCAAAAGCCTAGCGTCAAAGCATTCCGTTTCGCTCCAGTAGTTGGCCTTTATTGACTAAATTGTAACATGACGACCTATGTGATTTCGGCAGAACTTTTGAACCCTTAAGTTTGAGCTAGTGGGCTGACGTTCGACACACTCGATCTTTGTGAATCCACCTTTCAGGGGAGGTCTCCCCCAAGTCTCTGGACGGTTGTGGGGCCGAGCGGCGACCGTCAAAGCATTCAGTTTCGCTCCAGTAGTAGGCCTTTATTGACTAAATTGTAACATTACGACCTATGTGATTTCGGCATAACTTTTGAACCCTTAAGTTTGAGCGAGTGGGCTGACATTCGACACACTCGATCGTTGTGAATCCACCTTTCAGATGAGGTCTCTTCCAAGCCTCTCGGAGGTCGTGCGGCCAAAAGGCTAGCGTCAAAGCATTCCGTTTCGCTCCAGTAGTTGGCCTTTATTGACTAAATTGTAACATGACGACCTATGTGATTTCGGCAGAACTTTTGAACCCTTAAGTTTGAGCTAGTGGGCTGACGTTCGACACACTCGATCTTTGTGAATCCACCTTTCAGGGGAGGTCTCCCCCAAGTCTCTGGACGGTTGTGCGGCCGAGCGGCGACCGTCAAAGCATTCAGTTTCGCTCCAGTAGTAGGCCTTTATTGACTAAATTGTAACATGACGACCTATGTGATTTCGGCAGAACTTTTGAACCCTTAAGTTTGAGCGAGTGGGCTGACATTCGACACACTCGATCGTTGTGAATCCACCTTTCAGATGAGGTCTCTTCCAAGACTCTCGGAGGTCGTGCGGCCAAAAGCCTAGCGTCAAAGCATTCCGTTTCGCTCCAGTAGTAGGCCTTTATTGACTAAATTGTAACATGACGACCTATGTGATTTCGGCAGAACTTTTGAACCCTTAAGTTTGAGCTAGTGGGCTGACGTTCGACACACTCGATCGTTTGTGAATCCACCTTTCAGGGGAGGTCTCCCCCAAGTCTCTGGACGGTTGTGGGGCCGAGCGGCGACCGTCAAAGCATTCCGTTTACGCTCCAGTAGTAGGCCTTTATTGACTAAATTGTAACATTACGACCTATGTGATTTCGGCATAACTTTTGAACCCTTAAGTTTGAGCGAGTGGGCTGACATTCGACACACTCGATCGTTGTGAATCCAACTTTCAGATGAGGTCTCTTCCAAGCATCTCGGAGGTCGTGCGGCCAAAAGGCTAGCGTCAAAGCATTCCGTTTGGCTCCAGTAGTAGGCCTTTATTGACTAAATTGTAACATGACAACCTATGTAATTTCGGCAGAACTTTTGAACCCTTAAATTTGAACTAATGGGTTGACGTTCGCCACACTCGATCATTGTGAATCCACCTTTCAGGGGAGGTCTCCCCCAAGTCTCTGGACGGTTGTGGGGCCGAGCGGCGACCGTCAAAGCATTCCGTTACGCTCCAGTAGTAGGCCTTTATTGAATAATTTGTAACATTACGACCTATGTGATTTCGGCATAACTTTTGAACCCTTACGTTTGAGCGAGTGGGCTGACATTCGACACACTCGATCGTTGTGAATCCACCTTTCAGATGAGGTCTCTTCCAAGACTCTCGGAGGTCGTGCGGCCAAAAGCCTAGCGTCAAAGCATTCCGTTTCGCTCCAGTAGTTGGCCTTTATTGACTAAATTGTAACATGACGACCTATGTGATTTCGGCAGAACTTTTGAACCCTTAAGTTTGAGATAGTGGGCTGACGTTCGACACACTCGATCTTTGTGAATCCACCTTTCATGGGGAGGTCTCCCCCAAGTCTCTGGACGGTTGTGGGGCCGAGCGGCGACCGTCAAAGCATTCAGTTTCGCTCCAGTAGTAGGCCTTTATTGACTAAATTGTAACATTACGACCTATGTGATTTCGGCATAACTTTTGAACCCTTAAGTTTGAGCGAGTGGGCTGACATTCGACACACTCGGTCGTTGTGAATCCACCTTTCAGATGAGGTCTCTTCCAACCCTCTCGGAGGTCGTGCGGCCAAAAGCCTAGCGTCAAAGCATTCCGTTTCGCTCCAGTAGTTGGCCTTTATTGACTAAATTGTAACATGACGACCTATGTGATTTCGGCAGAACTTTTGAACCCTTAAGTTTGAGCTAGTGGGCTGACGTTTGACACACTCGATCTTTGTGAATCTACCTTTCAGGGGAGGTCTCCCCCAAGTCTCTGGACGGTTGTGCGGCCGAGCGGCGACCGTCAAAGCATTCAGTTTCGCTCCAGTAGTAGGCCTTTATTGACTAAATTGTAAGATGACGACCTATGTGATTTCGGCAGAACTTTTGAACCCTTAAGTTTGAGCTAGTGGGCTGACGTTCGACACACTCGATCTTTGTGAATCCACCTTTAAGGGGAGGTCTCCCCCAAGTCTCTGGACGGTTGTGGGTCCGAGCGGCGACCGTCAAAGCATTCTGTTACGCTCCAGTAGTAGGCCTTTATTGACTAAATTGTAACATTACGACCTTTGTGATTTCGGCATAACTTTTGAACCCTTAAGTTTGAGCGAGTGGGCTGACATTCGACACACTCGATCGTTGTGAATCCACCTTTCAGACGAGGTCTCTTCCAAGCTCTCGGAGGTCGTGCGGCCGAAAGGCTTGCGTCAAAGCATTCCGTTTCGCTCCAGTAGTAGGCCTTTATTGACTAAATTGTAACATGACGACCTATGTGATTTCGGCAGAACTTTTGAACCCTTAAGTTTGAGCGAGTGGGCTGACGTTCGACACACTCGATCGTTGTGAATCCACCTTTCAGGGGAGGTCTCCCCCAAGTCTCTGGACGGTTGTGGGGCCGAGCGGCGACCGTCAAAGCATTCCGTTACGCTCCAGTAGTAGGCCTTTATTGACTAAATTGTAACATTACGACCTATGTGATTTCGGCATAACTTTTGAACCCTTAAGTTTGAGCGAGTGGGCTGACATTCGACACACTCGATCGTTGTGAATCCACCTTTCAGATGAGGTCTCTTCCAAGCATCTCGGAGGTCGTGCGGCCAAAAGGCTAGCGTCAAAGCATTCCGTTTCGCTCCAGTAGTAGGCCTTTATTGACTAAATTGTAACATGACAACCTATGTGATTTCGGCAGAACTTTTGAACCCTTAAGTTTGAGCTAGTGGGCTGACGTTCGACACACTCGATCTTTGTGAATCCACCTTTCAGGGGAGGTCTCCCCCAAGTCTCTGGACGGTTGTGCGGCCGAGCGGCGACCGTCAAAGCATTCAGTTTCGCTCCAGTAGTAGGCCTTTATTGACTAAATTGTAACATGACGACCTATGTGATTTCGGCAGAACTTTTGAACCCTTAAGTTTGAGCTAGTGGGCTGACGTTCGACACACTCGATCGTTTGTGAATCCACCTTTAAGGGGAGGTCTCCCCCAAGTCTCTGGACGGTTGTGGGTCCGAGCGGCGACCGTCAAAGCATTCCGTTACGCTCCAGTAGTAGGCCTTTATTGACTAAATTGTAACATTACGACCTTTGTGATTTCGGCATAACTTTTGAACCCTTAAGTTTGAGCGAGTGGGCTGACATTCGACACACTCGATCGTTGTGAATCCACCTTTCAGATGAGGTCTCTTCCAAGCCTCTCGGAGGTCGTGCGGCCGAAAAGGCTAGCGTCAAAGCATTCCGTTTTCGCTCCAGTAGTAGGCCTTTATTGACTAAATTGTAAGATGACGACCTATGTGATTTCGGCAGAACTTTTGAACCCTTAAGTTTGAGCTAGTGGGCTGACGTTCGACACACTCGATCATTGTGAATCCACCTTTAAGGGGAGGTCTCCCCCAAGTCTCTGGACGGTTGTGGGTCCGAGCGGCGACCGTCAAAGCATTCAGTTACGCTCCAGTAGTAGGCCTTTATTGACTAAATTGTAACATGACGACCTATGTGATTTCGGCATAACTTTTGAACCCTTAAGTTTGAGCGAGTGGGCTGACATTCGACACACTCGATCGTTGTGAATCCAACTTTCAGATGAGGTCTCTTCCAAGCATCTCGGAGGTCGTGCGGCCAAAAGGCTAGCGTCAAAGCATTCCGTTTGGCTCCAGTAGTAGGCCTTTATTGACTAAATTGTAACATGACAACCTATGTAATTTCGGCAGAACTTTTGAACCCTTAAGTTTGAACTAATGGGTTGACGTTCGCCACACTCGATCATTGTGAATCCACCTTTCAGGGGAGGTCTACCCCCAAGTCTCTGGACGGTTGTGGGGCCGAGCGGCGACCGTCAAAGCATTCCGTTACGCTCCAGTAGTAGGCCTTTATTGACTAAATTTGTAACATTACGACCTATGTGATTTCGGCATAACTTTTGAACCCTTAAGTTTGAGCGAGTGGGCTGACATTCGACACACTCGATCGTTGTGAATCCACCTTTCAGATGAGGTCTCTTCCAAGACTCTCGGAGGTCGTGCGGCCAAAAGCCTAGCGTCAAAGCATTCCGTTTCGCTCCAGTAGTTGGCCTTTATTGACTAAATTGTAACATGACGACCTATGTGATTTCGGCAGAACTTTTGAACCCTTAAGTTTGAGCGAGTGGGCTGACGTTCGACATACTCGATCGATGTGAATCCACCTTTAAGGGGAGGTCTCCCCCAAGTCTCTGGACGGTTGTGGGGTCCGAGCGGCGACCGTCAAAGCATTCCGTTACGCTCCAGTAGTAGGCCTTTATTGACTAAATTGTAACATTACGACCTTTGTGATTTCGGCATAACTTTTGAACCCTTAAGTTTGAGCGAGTGGGCTGACATTCGACACACTCGATCGTTGTGAATCCACCTTTCAGATGAGGTCTCTTCCAAGCATCTCGGAGGTCGTGCGGCCAAAAGGCTAGCGTCAAAGCATTCCGTTTGGCTCCAGTAGTAGGCCTTTATTGACTAAATTGTAACATGACAACCTATGTAATTTCGGCAGAACTTTTGAACCCTTAAGTTTGAACTAATGGGTTGACGTTCGCCACACTCGATCATTGTGAATCCACCTTTCAGGGGAGGTCTCCCCCAAGTCTCTGGACGGTTGTGGGGCCGAGCGGCGACCGTCAAAGCATTCCGTTACGCTCCAGTAGTAGGCCTTTATTGAATAAATTTGTAACATTACGACCTATGTGATTTCGGCATAACTTTTGAACCCTTACGTTTGAGCGAGTGGGCTGACATTCGACACACTCGATCGTTGTGAATCCACCTTTCAGATGAGGTCTCTTCCAAGACTCTCGGAGGTCGTGCGGCCAAAAGCCTAGCGTCAAAGCATTCCGTTTCGCTCCAGTAGTTGGCCTTTATTGACTAAATTGTAACATGACGACCTATGTGATTTCGGCAGAACTTTTGAACCCTTAAGTTTGAGCTAGTGGGCTGACGTTCGACACACTCGATCTTTGTGAATCCACCTTTCAGGGGAGGTCTCCCCCAAGTCTCTGGACGGTTGTGGGGCCGAGCGGCGACCGTCAAAGCATTCCGTTACGCTCCAGTAGTAGGCCTTTATTGACTAAATTGTAACATTACGACCTATGTGATTTCGGCATAACTTTTGAACCCTTAAGTTTGAGCGAGTGGGCTGACATTCGACACACTCGATCGTTGTGAATCCACCTTTCAGATGAGGTCTCTTCCAAGCATCTCGGAGGTCGTGCGGCCAAAAGGCTAGCGTCAAAGCATTCCGTTTCGCTCCAGTAGTAGGCCTTTATTGACTAAATTGTAACATGACAACCTATGTGATTTCGGCAGAACTTTTGAACCCTTAAGTTTGAGCTAGTGGGCTGACGTTCGACACACTCGATCATTGTGAATCCACCTTTCAGGGGAGGTCTCCCCCAAGTCTCTGGACGGTTGTGGGGCCGAGCGGCGACCGTCAAAGCATTCCGTTTACGCTCCAGTAGTAGGCCTTTATTGACTAAATTGTAACATTACGACCTATGTGATTTCGGCATAACTTTTGAACCCTTAAGTTTGAGCGAGTGGGCTGACATTCGACACACTCGATCGTTGTGAATCCACCTTTCAGATGAGGTCTCTTCCAAGCCTCTCGGAGGTCGTGCGGCCAAAAGCCTAGCGTCAAAGCATTCCGTTTCGCTCCAGTAGTTGGCCTTTATTGACTAAATTGTAACATGACGACCTATGTGATTTCGGCAGAACTTTTGAACCCTTAAGTTTGAGCTAGTGGGCTGACGTTCGACACACTCGATCTTTGTGAATCCACCTTTCAGGGGAGGTCTCCCCCAAGTCTCTGGACGGTTGTGGGGCCGAGCGGCGACCGTCAAAGCATTCAGTTTCGCTCCAGTAGTAGGCCTTTATTGACTAAATTGTAACATTACGACCTATGTGATTTCGGCATAACTTTTGAACCCTTAAGTTTGAGCGAGTGGGCTGACATTCGACACACTCGATCGTTGTGAATCCACCTTTCAGATGAGGTCTCTTCCAAGCCTCTCGGAGGTCGTGCGGCCGAAAGGCGAGCGTCAAAGCATTCCGTTTCGCTCCAGTAGTAGGCCTTTATTGACTAAATTGTAACATGACGACCTATGTGATTTCGGCAGAACTTTTGAACCCTTAAGTTTGAGCTAGTGGGCTGACGTTCGACACACTCGATCGTTGTGAATCCACCTTTCAGGGGAGGTCTCCCCCAAGTCTCTGGACGGTTGTGGGACCAAGCGGCGACCGTCAAAGCATTCAGTTTCGCTCCAGTAGTAGGCCTTTATTGACTAAATTGTAACATTACGACCTATGTGATTTCGGCATAACTTTTGAACCCTTAAGTTTGAGCGAGTGGGCTGACGTTCGACACACTCGATCGTTGTGAATCCACTTTTCAGATGAGGTCTCTTCCAAGCCTCTCGGAGGTCGTGCGGCCGAAAGGCGAGCGTCAAAGCATTCCGTTTCGCTCCAGTAGTAGGCCTTTATTGACTAAATTGTAACATGACGACCTATGTGATTTCGGCAGAACTTTTGAACCCTTAAGTTTGAGCGAGTGGGCTGACGTTCGACACACTCGATCGTTGTGAATCCACCTTTCAGGGGAGGTCTCCCTCCCAAGTCTCTGGACGGTTGTGCGGCCGAGCGGCGACCGTCAAAGCATTCCGTTTCGCTCCAGTAGTAGGCCTTTATTGACTAAATTGTAACATTACGACCTATGTGATTTCGGCATAACTTTTGAACCCTTAAGTTTGAGCGAGTGGGCTGACGTTTCGACACACTCGATCGTTTGTGAATCCACCTTTCAGATGAGGTCTCCTCCCAAGCTCTCGGACGGTCGTGCGGCCGAAAAGGCTAGCGTCAAAGCATTCCGTTTCGCTCCAGTAGTAGGCCTTTATTGACTAAATTGTAACATGACGACCTATGTGATTTCGGCAGAACTTTTGAACCCTTAAGTTTGAGCTAGTGGGCTGACGTTCGACACACTCGATCATTGTGAATCCACCTTTCAGGGGAGGTCTCCCCCAAGTCTCTGGACGGTTGTGGGGTCCGAGCGGCGACCGTCAAAGCATTCCGTTACGCTCCAGTAGTAGGCCTTTATTGACTAAATTGTAACATTACGACCTTTGTGATTTCGGCATAACTTTTGAACCCTTAAGTTTGAGCGAGTGGGCTGACATTCGACACACTCGATCGTTGTGAATCCACCTTTCAGATGAGGTCTCTTCCAAGCTCTCGGAGGTCGTGCGGCCAAAAGGCTAGCGTCAAAGCATTCCGTTTCGCTCCAGTAGTAGGCCTTTATTGACTAAATTGTAACATGACGACCTATGTGATTTCGGCAGAACTTTTGAACCCTTAAGTTTGAGCTAGTGGGCTGACGTTCGACACACTCGATCGATGTGAATCCACCTTTCAGGGGAGGTCTCCCCCAAGTCTCTGGACGGTTGTGGGGCCGAGCGGCGACCGTCAAAGCATTCCGTTACGCTCCAGTAGTAGGCCTTTATTGACTAAATTGTAACATTACGACCTTTGTGATTTCGGCATAACTTTTGAACCCTTAAGTTTGAGCGAGTGGGCTGACATTCGACACACTCGATCGTTGTGAATCCAACTTTCAGATGAGGTCTCTTCCAAGCATCTCGGAGGTCGTGCGGCCAAAAGGCTAGCGTCAAAGCATTCCGTTTGGCTCCAGTAGTAGGCCTTTATTGACTAAATTGTAACATGACAACCTATGTAATTTCGGCAGAACTTTTGAACCCTTAAGTTTGAACTAATGGGTTGACGTTCGCCACACTCGATCATTGTGAATCCACCTTTCAGGGGAGGTCTCCCCAAGTCTCTGGACGGTTGTGGGGCCGAGCGGCGACCGTCAAAGCATTCCGTTTCGCTCCAGTAGTAGGCCTTTATTGACTAAATTGTAACATGACGACCTATGTGATTTCGGCAGAACTTTTGAACCCTTAAGTTTGAGCGAGTGGGCTGACGTTCGACACACTCGATCGTTGTGAATCCACCTTTCAGAGGAGGTCTCCTCCAAGTCTCTCGGACGGTTGTGCGGCCGAGCGCGACGTCAAAGCATTCCGTTTCGCTCCAGTAGTAGGCCTTTATTGACTAAATTGTAACATTACGACCTATGTGATTTCGGCATAACTTTTGAACCCTTAAGTTTGAGCGAGTGGGCTGACATTCGACACACTCGATCGTTGTGAATCCACCTTTCAGATGAGGTCTCTTCCAAGCTCTCGGAGGTCGTGCGGCCGAAAAGGCTAGCGTCAAAGCATTCCGTTTCGCTCCAGTAGTAGGCCTTTATTGACTAAATTGTAACATGACGACCTATGTGATTTCGGCAGAACTTTTGAACCCTTAAGTTTGAGCTAGTGGGCTGACGTTCGACACACTCGATCGTTGTGAATCCACCTTTCAGATGAGGTCTCTTCCAAGCCTCTCGGAGGTCGTGCGGCCGAAAGGCTAGCGTCAAAGCATTCCGTTTCGCTCCAGTAGTAGGCCTTTATTGACTAAATTGTAACATGACGACCTATGTGATTTCGGCAGAACTTTTGAACCCTTAAGTTAGAGCTAGTGGGCTGACCTTCGACACACTCGATCAATGTGAATCAACCTTTCAGGGGAGGTCTCCCCCAAGTCTCTGGACGGTTGTGGTGCCGAGCGGCGACCGTCAAAGCATTCAGTTTCGCTCCAGTAGTAGGCCTTTATTGACAAAATTGTAACATGACGACCTATGTGATTTCGGCAGAACTTTTGAACCCCTAAGTTTGAGCTAGTGGGCTGACGTTCGACACACTCGATCGTTGTGAATCCACCTTTCAGATGAGGTCTCTTCCAAGACTCTCGGAGGTCGTGCGGCCAAAAGCCTAGCGTCAAAGCATTCGTTTCGCTCCAGTAGTTGGCCTTTATTGACTAATTGTAACATGACGACCTATGTGATTTCGGCAGAACTTTTGAACCCTTAAGTTTGAGCTAGTGGGCTGACATTCGACACACTCGATCGTTGTGAATCCACCTTTCAGATGAGGTCTCTTCCAAGACTCTCGGAGGTCGTGCGGCCAAAAGCCTAGCGTCAAAGGATTCCGTTTCGCTCCAGTAGTTGGCCTTTATTGACTAAATTGTAACATGACGACCTATGTGATTTCGGCAGAACTTTTGAACCCTTAAGTTTGAGATAGTGGGCTGACGTTCGACACACTCGATCTTTGTGAATCCACCTTTCATGGGAGGTCTCCCCCAAGTCTCTGGACGGTTGTGGGGCCTAGCGGCGACCGTCAAAGCATTCAGTTTCGCTCCAGTAGTAGGCCTTTATTGACTAAATTGTAACATTACGACCTATGTGATTTCGGCATAACTTTTGAACCCTTAAGTTTGAGCGAGTGGGCTGACATTCGACACACTCGGTGGTTGCGAATCCACCTTTCAGATGAGGTCTCTTCCAACCCTCTCGGAGGTCGTGCGGCCAAAAGCCTAGCGTCAAAGCATTCCGTTTCGCTCCAGTAGTTGGCCTTTATTGACTAAATTGTAACATGACGACCTATGTGATTTCGGCAGAACTTTTGAACCCTTAAGTTTGAGCTAGTGGGCTGACGTTTGACACACTCGATCTTTGTGAATCTACCTTTCAGGGGAGGTCTCCCCCAAGTCTCTGGACGGTTGTGCGGCCGAGCGGCGACCGTCAAAGAATTCAGTTTCGCTCCAGTAGTAGGCCTTTATTGACTAAATTGTAAGATGACGACCTATGTGATTTCGGCAGAACTTTTGAACCCTTAAGTTTGAGCGAGTGGGCTGACATTCGACACACTCGATCGTTGTGAATCCACCTTTCAGATGAGGTCTCTTCCAAGACTGTCGGAGGTCGTGCGGCCAAATGCCTAGCGTCAAAGCATTCAGTTTCGCTCCAGTAGTAGGCCTTTATTGACTAAATTGTAACATGACGACCTATGTGATTTCGGAAGAACTTTTGAACCCTTAAGTTTGAGCGAGTGGGCTGACGTTCGACATACTCGATCGATGTGAATTCACCTTTAAGGGGAGGTCTCCCCCAAGTCTCTGGACGGTTGTGGGTCCGAGCGGCGACCGTCAAAGCATTCCGTTACGCTCCAGTAGTAGGCCTTTATTGACTAAATTGTAACATTACGACCTTTGTGATTTCGGCATAACTTTTGAACCCTTAAGTTTGAGCGAGTGGGCTGACATTCGACACACTCGATCGTTGTGAATCCAACTTTCAGATGAGGTCTCTTCCAAGCATCTCGGAGGTCGTGCGGCCAAAAGGCTAGCGTCAAAGCATTCCGTTTGGCTCCAGTAGTAGGCCTTTATTGACTAAATTGTAACATGACAACCTATGTAATTTCCGCAGAATTTTGAACCCTTAAATTTGAACTAATGGGTTGACGTTCGCCACACTCGATCATTGTGAATCCACCTTTCAGGGGAGGTCTCCCCCAAGTCTCTGGACGGTTGTGGGGCCGAGCGGCGACCGTCATAGCATTCCGTTACGCTCCAGTAGTAGGCCTTTATTGAATAATTTGTAACATTACGACCTATGTGATTTCGGCATAACTTTTGAACCCTTACGTTTGAGCGAGTGGGCTGACATTCGACACACTCGATCGTTGTGAATCCACCTTTCAGATGAGGTCTCTTCCAAGACTCTCGGAGGTCGTGCGGCCAAAAGCCTAGCGTCAAAGGATTCCGTTTCGCTCCAGTAGTTGGCCTTTATTGACTAAATTGTAACATGACGACCTATGTGATTTCGGCAGAACTTTTGAACCCTTAAGTTTGAGATAGTGGGCTGACGTTCGACACACTCGATCTTTGTGAATCCACCTTTCATGGGAGGTCTCCCCCAAGTCTCTGGACGGTTGTGGGGCCTAGCGGCGACCGTCAAAGCATTCAGTTTCGCTCCAGTAGTAGGCCTTTATTGACTAAATTGTAACATTACGACCTATGTGATTTCGGCATAACTTTTGAACCCTTACGTTTGAGCGAGTGGGCTGACATTCGACACACTCGATCGTTGTGAATCCACCTTTCAGATGAGGTCTCTTCCAACCCTCTCGGAGGTCGTGCGGCCAAAAGCCTAGCGTCAAAGCATTCCGTTTCGCTCCAGTAGTTGGCCTTTATTGACTAAATTGTAACATGACGACCTATGTGATTTCGGCAGAACTTTTGAACCCTTAAGTTTGAGCTAGTGGGCTGACGTTTGACACACTCGATCTTTGTGAATCTACCTTTCAGGGGAGGTCTCCCCCAAGTCTCTGGACGGTTGTGCGGCCGAGCGGCGACCGTCAAAGAATTCAGTTTCGCTCCAGTAGTAGGCCTTTATTGACTAAATTGTAAGATGACGACCTATGTGATTTCGGCAGAACTTTTGAACCCTTAAGTTTGAGCGAGTGGGCTGACATTCGACACACTCGATCGTTGTGAATCCACCTTTCAGATGAGGTCTCTTCCAAGACTGTCGGAGGTCGTGCGGCCAAATGCCTAGCGTCAAAGCATTCTGTTTCGCTCCAGTAGTTGGCCTTTATTGACTAAATTGTAACATGACGACCTATGTGATTTCGGCAGTACTTTTGAACCCTTAAATTTGAGCTAGTGGGCTGACGTTCGATACACTCGATCTTTGTGAATCCACCTTTCAGGGGAGGTCTCCCCCAAGTCTCTGGACGGTTGTGGGGCCGAGCGGCGACCGTCAAAGCATTCAGTTTCGCTCCAGTAGTAGGCCTTTATTGACTAAATTGTAAGATGACGACCTATGTGATTTCGGCAGAACTTTTGAACCCTTAAGTTTGAGCGAGTGGGCTGACATTCGACACACTCGATCGTTGTGAATCCACCTTTCAGATGAGGTCTCTTCCAAGCATCTCGGAGGTCGTGCGGCCAAAAGGCTAGCGTCAAAGCATTCCGTTTGGCTCCAGTAGTAGGCCTTTATTGACTAAATTGTAACATGTCAACCTATGTAATTTCGGCAGAACTTTTGAACCCTTAAATTTGAACTAATGGGTTGACGTTCGCCACACTCGATCATTGTGAATCCACCTTTCAGGGGTGGTCTCCCCCAAGTCTCTGGACGGTTGTGGGGCCGAGCGGCGACCGTCAAAGCATTCCGTTACGCTCCAGTAGTAGGCCTTTATTGAATAATTTGTAACATTACGACCTATGTGATTTCGGCATAACTTTTGAACCCTTACGTTTGAGTGAGTGGGCTGACATTCGACACACTCGATCGTTGTGAATCCACCTTTCAGATGAGGTCTCTTCCAAGACTCTCGGAGGTCGTGCGGCCAAAAGCCTAGCGTCAAAGCATTCCGTTTCGCTCCAGTAGTTGGCCTTTATTGACTAAATTGTAACATGACGAACTATGTGATTTCGGCAGAACTTTTGAACCCTTAAGTTTGAGCTAGTGGGCTGACGTTCGACACACTCGATCTTTGTGAATCCACCTTTAAGGGGAGGTCTCCCCCAAGTCTCTGGACGGTTGTGGTTCCGAGCGGCGACCGTCAAAGCATTCTGTTACGCTCCAGTAGTAGGCCTTTTTTGAGTAAATTGTAACATTACAACCTTTGTGATTTCGGCATAACTTTTGAACCCTTAAGTTTGAGCGAGTGGGCTGACATTCGACACACTCGATCGTTGTGAATCCACCTTTCAGATGAGGTCTCTTCCAACCCTCTGGGAGGTCTTACGGCCAAAAGGCTAGTGTCATAGCATTCCGTTTGGCTCTAGTAGTAGGCCTTTATTGACTAAATTGTAACATGACAACCTATGTAATTTCGGCAGAACCTTTGAACCCTTAAGTTTGAACTAATGGGTTGACGTTCGCCACACTCGATCATTGTGAATCCACCTTTCAGGGGAGGTCTCCCCCAAGTCTCTGGACGGTTGTGGGGCCGAGCGGCGACCGTCAAAGCATTCCGTTACGCTCCAGTAGTAGGCCTTTATTGACTAAATTGTAACATTACGACCTATGTGATTTCGGCATAACTTTTGAACCCTTACGTTTGAGCGAGTGGGCTGACATTCGACACACTCGATCGTTGTGAATCCACCTTTCAGATGAGGTCTCTTCCAAGACTCTCGGAGGTCGTGCGGCCAAAAGCCTAGCGTCAAAGCATTCCGTTTCGCTCCAGTAGTTGGCCTTTATTGACTAAATTGTAACATGACGACCTATGTGATTTCGGCAGAACTTTTGAACCCTTAAGTTTGAGCGAGTGGGCTGACGTTCGACATACTCGATCGATGTGAATCCACCTTTAAGGGGAGGTCTCCCCCAAGTCTCTGGACGGTTGTGGGTCCGAGCGGCGACCGTCAAAGCATTCCGTTACGCTCCAGTAGTAGGCCTTTATTGACTAAATTGTAACATTACGACCTTTGTGATTTCGGCATAACTTTTGAACCCTTAAGTTTGAGCGAGTGGGCTGACATTCGACACACTCGATCGTTGTGAATCCAACTTTCAGATGAGGTCTCTTCCAAGCATCTCGGAGGTCGTGCGGCCAAAAGGCTAGCGTCAAAGCATTCCGTTTGGCTCCAGTAGTAGGCCTTTATTGACTAAATTGTAACATGACAACCTATGTAATTTCCGCAGAATTTTGAACCCTTAAATTTGAACTAATGGGTTGACGTTCGCCACACTCGATCATTGTGAATCCACCTTTCAGGGGAGGTCTCCCCCAAGTCTCTGGACGGTTGTGGGGCCGAGCGGCGACCGTCATAGCATTCCGTTACGCTCCAGTAGTAGGCCTTTATTGAATAATTTGTAACATTACGACCTATGTGATTTCGGCATAACTTTTGAACCCTTACGTTTGAGCGAGTGGGCTGACATTCGACACACTCGATCGTTGTGAATCCACCTTTCAGATGAGGTCTCTTCCAAGACTCTCGGAGGTCGTGCGGCCAAAAGCCTAGCGTCAAAGGATTCCGTTTCGCTCCAGTAGTTGGCCTTTATTGACTAAATTGTAACATGACGACCTATGTGATTTCGGCAGAACTTTTGAACCCTTAAGTTTGAGATAGTGGGCTGACGTTCGACACACTCGATCTTTGTGAATCCACCTTTCATGGGAGGTCTCCCCCAAGTCTCTGGACGGTTGTGGGGCCTAGCGGCGACCGTCAAAGCATTCAGTTTCGCTCCAGTAGTAGGCCTTTATTGACTAAATTGTAACATTACGACCTATGTGATTTCGGCATAACCTTTGAACCCTTAAGTTTGAGCGAGTGGGCTGACATTCGACACACTCGGTCGTTGCGAATCCACCTTTCAGATGAGGTCTCTTCCAACCCTCTCGGAGGTCGTGCGGCCAAAAGCCTAGCGTCAAAGCATTCCGTTTCGCTCCAGTAGTTGGCCTTTATTGACTAAATTGTAACATGACGACCTATGTGATTTCGGCAGAACTTTTGAACCCTTAAGTTTGAGCTAGTGGGCTGACGTTTGACACACTCGATCTTTGTGAATCTACCTTTCAGGGGAGGTCTCCCCCAAGTCTCTGGACGGTTGTGCGGCCGAGCGGCGACCGTCAAAGAATTCAGTTTCGCTCCAGTAGTAGGCCTTTATTGACTAAATTGTAAGATGACGACCTATGTGATTTCGGCAGAACTTTTGAACCCTTAAGTTTGAGCGAGTGGGCTGACATTCGACACACTCGATCGTTGTGAATCCACCTTTCAGATGAGGTCTCTTCCAAGACTGTCGGAGGTCGTGCGGCCAAATGCCTAGCGTCAAAGCATTCAGTTTCGCTCCAGTAGTAGGCCTTTATTGACTAAATTGTAACATGACGACCTATGTGATTTCGGCAGAACTTTTGAACCCTTAAGTTTGAGCGAGTGGGCTGACGTTCGACATACTCGATCGATGTGAATTCACCTTTAAGGGGAGGTCTCCCCCAAGTCTCTGGACGGTTGTGGGTCCGAGCGGCGACCATCAAAGCATTCCGTTACGCTCCAGTAGTAGGCCTTTATTGACTAAATTGTAACATTACGACCTTTGTGATTTCGGCATAACTTTTGAACCCTTAAGTTTGAGCGAGTGGGCTGACATTCGACACACTCGATCGTTGTGAATCCAACTTTCAGATGAGGTCTCTTCCAAGCATCTCGGAGATCGTGCGGCCAAAAGGCTAGCGTCAAAGCATTCCGTTTGGCTCCAGTAGTAGGCCTTTATTGACTAAATTGTAACATGACAACCTATGTAATTTCCGCAGAATTTTGAACCCTTAAATTTGAACTAATGGGTTGACGTTCGCCACACTCGATCATTGTGAATCCACCTTTCAGGGGAGGTCTCCCCCAAGTCTCTGGACGGTTGTGGGGCCGAGCGGCGACCGTCATAGCATTCCGTTACGCTCCAGTAGTAGGCCTTTATTGAATAATTTGTAACATTACGACCTATGTGATTTCGGCATAACTTTTGAACCCTTACGTTTGAGCGAGTGGGCTGACATTCGACACACTCGATCGTTGTGAATCCACCTTTCAGATGAGGTCTCTTCCAAGACTCTCGGAGGTCGTGCGGCCAAAAGCCTAGCGTCAAAGGATTCCGTTTCGCTCCAGTAGTTGGCCTTTATTGACTAAATTGTAACATGACGACCTATGTGATTTCGGCAGAACTTTTGAACCCTTAAGTTTGAGATAGTGGGCTGACGTTCGACACACTCGATCTTTGTGAATCCACCTTTCATGGGAGGTCTCCCCCAAGTCTCTGGACGGTTGTGGGGCCTAGCGGCGACCGTCAAAGCATTCAGTTTCGCTCCAGTAGTAGGCCTTTATTGACTAAATTGTAACATTACGACCTATGTGATTTCGGCATAACTTTTGAACCCTTACGTTTGAGCGAGTGGGCTGACATTCGACACACTCGATCGTTGTGAATCCACCTTTCAGATGAGGTCTCTTCCAACCCTCTCGGAGGTCGTGCGGCCAAAAGCCTAGCGTCAAAGCATTCCGTTTGGCTCCAGTAGTAGGCCTTTATTGACTAAATTGTAACATGACAACCTATGTAATTTCGGCAGAACTTTTGAACCCTTAAATTTGAACTAATGGGTTGACGTTCGCCACACTCGATCATTGTGAATCCACCTTTCAGGGGAGGTCTCCCCCAAGTCTCTGGACGGTTGTGCGGCCGAGCGGCGACCGTCAAAGCATTCAGTTTCGCTCCAGTAGTAGGCCTTTATTGACTAAATTGTAAGATGACGACCTATGTGATTTCGGCAGAACTTTTGAACCCTTAAGTTTGAGCTAGTGGGCTGACGTTCGACACACTCGATCTTTGTGAATCCTCCTTTAAGGGGAGGTCTCCCCCAAGTCTCTGGACGGTTGTGGGGCCGAGCGGCGACCGTCAAAGCATTCCATTACGCTCCAGTAGTAGGGCTTTATTGAATAATTTGTAACATTACGACCTATGTGATTTCGGCATAACTTTTGAACCCTTACGTTTGAGCGAGTGGGCTGACATTCGACACACTCGATCGTTGTGAATCCACTTTTCAGATGAGGTCTCTTCCAAGACTCTCGGAGGTCGTGCGGCCAAAAGCCTAGCGTCAAAGCATTCCGTTTCGCTCCAGTAGTTGGCCAATATTGACTAAATTGTAACATGACGACCTATGTGATTTCGGCAGAACTTTTGAACCCTTAAGTTTGAGCTCGTGGGCTGACGTTCTTCACACTCGAACGTTGTGAATCCACCTTTCAGATGAGGTCTCTTCCAAGCCTCTCGGAGGTCGTGCGGCCGAAAGGCTAGCGTCAAAGCATTCCGTTTCGCTCCAGTAGTAGGCCTTTATTGACTAAATTGTAACATGACAACCTATGTGATTTCGGCAGAACTTTTGAACCCTTAAGTTTGAGCTAGTGGCCTGACGTTCGACACACTCGATCTTTGTGAATCCACCTTTCAGGGGAGGTCTCCCCCAAGTCTCTGGACGGTTGTGGGTCCGAGCGGCGACCGTCAAAGCATTCCGTTACGCTCCAGTAGTAGGCCTTTATTGACTAAATTGTAACATTACGACCTATGTGATTTCGGCATAACTTTTGAACCCTTAAGTTTGAGCGAGTGGGCTGAGATTCGACACACTCGGTCGTTGTGAATCCAACTTTCAGATGAGGTCTCTTCCAACCCTCTGGGAGGTCTTACGGCCAAAAGGCTAGTGTCATAGCATTCCGTTTGGCTCTAGTAGTAGGCCTTTATTGACTAAATTGTAACATGACAACCTATGTAATTTCGGCAGAACCTTTGAACCCTTAAGTTTGAACTAATGGGTTGACGTTCGCCACACTCGATCATTGTGAATCCACCTTTCAGGGGAGGTCTCCCCCAAGTCTCTGGACGGTTGTGGGGCCGAGCGGCGACCGTCAAAGCATTCCGTTACGCTCCAGTAGTAGGCCTTTATTGACTAAATTGTAACATTACGACCTATGTGATTTCGGCATAACTTTTGAACCCTTACGTTTGAGCGAGTGGGCTGACATTCGACACACTCGATCGTTGTGAATCCACCTTTCAGATGAGGTCTCTTCCAAGACTCTCGGAGGTCGTCCGGCCAAAAGCCTAGCGTCAAAGCATTCCGTTTCGCTCCAGTAGTTGGCCTTTATTGACTAAATTGTAACATGACGACCTATGTGATTTCGGCAGAACTTTTGAACCCTTAAGTTTGAGCTAGTGGGCTGACGTTTGACACACTCGATCTTTGTGAATCTACCTTTCAGGGGAGGTCTCCCCCAAGTCTCTGGACGGTTGTGCGGCCGAGCGGCGACCGTCAAAGCATTCAGTTTCGCTCCAGTAGTAGGCCTTTATTGACTAAATTGTAACATGACGACCTATGTGATTTCGGCAGAACTTTTGAACCCTTAAGTTTGAGCGAGTGGGCTGACGTTCGACATACTCGATCGATGTGAATTCACCTTTAAGGGGAGGTCTCCCCCAAGTCTCTGGACGGTTGTGGGTCCGAGCGGCGACCGTCAAAGCATTCCGTTACGCTCCAGTAGTAGGCCTTTATTGACTAAATTGTAACATTACGACCTTTGTGATTTCGGCATAACTTTTGAACCCTTAAGTTTGAGCGAGTGGGCTGACATTCGACACACTCGATCGTTGTGAATCCAACTTTCAGATGAGGTCTCTTCCAAGCATCTCGGAGGTCGTGCGGCCAAAAGGCTAGCGTCAAAGCATTCCGTTTGGCTCCAGTAGTAGGCCTTTATTGACTAAATTGTAACATGACAACCTATGTAATTTCCGCAGAATTTTGAACCCTTAAATTTGAACTAATGGGTTGACGTTCGCCACACTCGATCATTGTGAATCCACCTTTCAGGGGAGGTCTCCCCCAAGTCTCTGGACGGTTGTGGGGCCGAGCGGCGACCGTCATAGCATTCCGTTACGCTCCAGTAGTAGGCCTTTATTGAATAATTTGTAACATTACGACCTATGTGATTTCGGCATAACTTTTGAACCCTTACGTTTGAGCGAGTGGGCTGACATTCGACACACTCGATCGTTGTGAATCCACCTTTCAGATGAGGTCTCTTCCAAGACTCTCGGAGGTCGTGCGGCCAAAAGCCTAGCGTCAAAGGATTCCGTTTCGCTCCAGTAGTTGGCCTTTATTGACTAAATTGTAACATGACGACCTATGTGATTTCGGCAGAACTTTTGAACCCTTAAGTTTGAGATAGTGGGCTGACGTTCGACACACTCGATCTTTGTGAATCCACCTTTCATGGGAGGTCTCCCCCAAGTCTCTGGACGGTTGTGGGGCCTAGCGGCGACCGTCAAAGCATTCAGTTTCGCTCCAGTAGTAGGCCTTTATTGACTAAATTGTAACATTACGACCTATGTGATTTCGGCATAACTTTTGAACCCTTAAGTTTGAGCGAGTGGGCTGACATTCGACACACTCGGTCGTTGCGAATCCACCTTTCAGATGAGGTCTCTTCCAACCCTCTCGGAGGTCGTGCGGCCAAAAGCCTAGCGTCAAAGCATTCCGTTTCGCTCCAGTAGTTGGCCTTTATTGACTAAATTGTAACATGACGACCTATGTGATTTCGGCAGAACTTTTGAACCCTTAAGTTTGAGCTAGTGGGCTGACGTTTGACACACTCGATCTTTGTGAATCTACCTTTCAGGGGAGGTCTCCCCCAAGTCTCTGGACGGTTGTGCGGCCGAGCGGCGACCGTCAAAGAATTCAGTTTCGCTCCAGTAGTAGGCCTTTATTGACTAAATTGTAAGATGACGACCTATGTGATTTCGGCAGAACTTTTGAACCCTTAAGTTTGAGCGAGTGGGCTGACATTCGACACACTCGATCGTTGTGAATCCACCTTTCAGATGAGGTCTCTTCCAAGACTGTCGGAGGTCGTGCGGCCAAATGCCTAGCGTCAAAGCATTCAGTTTCGCTCCAGTAGTAGGCCTTTATTGACTAAATTGTAACATGACGACCTATGTGATTTCGGCAGAACTTTTGAACCCTTAAGTTTGAGCGAGTGGGCTGACGTTCGACATACTCGATCGATGTGAATTCACCTTTAAGGGGAGGTCTCCCCCAAGTCTCTGGACGGTTGTGGGTCCGAGCGGCGACCGTCAAAGCATTCCGTTACGCTCCAGTAGTAGGCCTTAATTGACTAAATTGTAACATTACGACCTTTGTGATTTCGGCATAACTTTTGAACCCTTAAGTTTGAGCGAGTGGGCTGACATTCGACACACTCGATCGTTGTGAATCCAACTTTCAGATGAGGTCTCTTCCAAGCATCTCGGAGGTCGTGCGGCCAAAAGGCTAGCGTCAAAGCATTCCGTTTGGCTCCAGTAGTAGGCCTTTATTGACTAAATTGTAACATGACAACCTATGTAATTTCCGCAGAATTTTGAACCCTTAAATTTGAACTAATGGGTTGACGTTCGCCACACTCGATCATTGTGAATCCACCTTTCAGGGGAGGTCTCCCCCAAGTCTCTGGACGGTTGTGGGGCCGAGCGGCGACCGTCATAGCATTCCGTTACGCTCCAGTAGTAGGCCTTTATTGAATAATTTGTAACATTACGACCTATGTGATTTCGGCATAACTTTTGAACCCTTACGTTTGAGCGAGTGGGCTGACATTCGACACACTCGATCGTTGTGAATCCACCTTTCAGATGAGGTCTCTTCCAAGACTCTCGGAGGTCGTGCGGCCAAAAGCCTAGCGTCAAAGGATTCCGTTTCGCTCCAGTAGTTGGCCTTTATTGACTAAATTGTAACATGACGACCTATGTGATTTCGGCAGAACTTTTGAACCCTTAAGTTTGAGATAGTGGGCTGACGTTCGACACACTCGATCTTTGTGAATCCACCTTTCATGGGAGGTCTCCCCCAAGTCTCTGGACGGTTGTGGGGCCTAGCGGCGACCGTCAAAGCATTCAGTTTCGCTCCAGTAGTAGGCCTTTATTGACTAAATTGTAACATTACGACCTATGTGATTTCGGCATAACTTTTGAACCCTTACGTTTGAGCGAGTGGGCTGACATTCGACACACTCGATCGTTGTGAATCCACCTTTCAGATGAGGTCTCTTCCAACCCTCTCGGAGGTCGTGCGGCCAAAAGCCTAGCGTCAAAGCATTCCGTTTCGCTCCAGTAGTTGGCCTTTATTGACTAAATTGTAACATGACGACCTATGTGATTTCGGCAGAACTTTTGAACCCTTAAGTTTGAGCTAGTGGGCTGACGTTTGACACACTCGATCTTTGTGAATCTACCTTTCAGGGGAGGTCTCCCCCAAGTCTCTGGACGGTTGTGCGGCCGAGCGGCGACCGTCAAAGAATTCAGTTTCGCTCCAGTAGTAGGCCTTTATTGACTAAATTGTAAGATGACGACCTATGTGATTTCGGCAGAACTTTTGAACCCTTAAGTTTGAGCGAGTGGGCTGACATTCGACACACTCGATCGTTGTGAATCCACCTTTCAGATGAGGTCTCTTCCAAGACTGTCGGAGGTCGTGCGGCCAAATGCCTAGCGTCAAAGCATTCTGTTTCGCTCCAGTAGTTGGCCTTTATTGACTAAATTGTAACATGACGACCTATGTGATTTCGGCAGTACTTTTGAACCCTTAAATTTGAGCTAGTGGGCTGACGTTCGATACACTCGATCTTTGTGAATCCACCTTTCAGGGGAGGTCTCCCCCAAGTCTCTGGACGGTTGTGGGGCCGAGCGGCGACCGTCAAAGCATTCAGTTTCGCTCCAGTAGTAGGCCTTTATTGACTAAATTGTAAGATGACGACCTATGTGATTTCGGCAGAACTTTTGAACCCTTAAGTTTGAGCGAGTGGGCTGACATTCGACACACTCGATCGTTGTGAATCCACCTTTCAGATGAGGTCTCTTCCAAGCATCTCGGAGGTCGTGCGGCCAAAAGGCTAGCGTCAAAGCATTCCGTTTGGCTCCAGTAGTAGGCCTTTATTGACTAAATTGTAACATGTCAACCTATGTAATTTCGGCAGAACTTTTGAACCCTTAAATTTGAACTAATGGGTTGACGTTCGCCACACTCGATCATTGTGAATCCACCTTTCAGGGGTGGTCTCCCCCAAGTCTCTGGACGGTTGTGGGGCCGAGCGGCGACCGTCAAAGCATTCCGTTACGCTCCAGTAGTAGGCCTTTATTGAATAATTTGTAACATTACGACCTATGTGATTTCGGCATAACTTTTGAACCCTTACGTTTGAGTGAGTGGGCTGACATTCGTCACACTCGATCGTTGTGAATCCACCTTTCAGATGAGGTCTCTTCCAAGACTCTCGGAGGTCGTGCGGCCAAAAGCCTAGCGTCAAAGCATTCCGTTTCGCTCCAGTAGTTGGCCTTTATTGACTAAATTGTAACATGACGAACTATGTGATTTCGGCAGAATTTTTGAACCCTTAAGTTTGAGCTAGTGGGCTGACGTTCGACACACTCGATCTTTGTGAATCCACCTTTAAGGGGAGGTCTCCCCCAAGTCTCTGGACGGTTGTGGTTCCGAGCGGCGACCGTCAAAGCATTCTGTTACGCTCCAGTAGTAGGCCTTTTTTGAGTAAATTGTAACATTACAACCTTTGTGATTTCGGCATAACTTTTGAACCCTTAAGTTTGAGCGAGTGGGCTGACATTCGACACACTCGATCGTTGTGAATCCACCTTTCAGACGAGGTCTTTTACAAGCCTCTCGGAGGTCGTGCGGCCGAAAGGCTTGCGTCAAAGCATTCCTTTTCGCTCCAGTAGTAGGCCTTTATTGACTAAATTGTAACATGACGACCTATGTGATTTCGGCATAACTTTTGAACCCTTAAGTTTGAGCGAGTGGGCTGACATTCGACACACTCGGTCGTTGTGAATCCACCTTTCAGATGAGGTCTTTTACAAGCCTCTCGGAATTCGTGCGGCCGAAAGGCTTGCGTCAAAGCATTCCTTTTCGCTCCAGTAGTAGGCCTTTATTGACTAAATTGTAACATGACGACCTATGTGATTTCGGCAGAAATTTTGAACCCTTAAGTTTGAGCGAGTGGGCTGACGTTCGACATACTCGATCGATGTGAATCCACCTTTAAGGGGAGGTCTCCCCCAAGTCTCTGGACGGTTGTGGGTCCGAGCGGCGACCGTCAAAGCATTCCGTTACGCTCCAGTAGTAGGCCTTTATTGAATAATTTGTAACATTACGACCTATGTGATTTCGGCATAACTTTTGAACCCTTACGTTTGAGCGAGTGGGCTGACATTCGACACACTCGATCGTTGTGAATCCACCTTTCAGATGAGGTCTCTTCCAAGACTCTCGGAGGTCGTGCGGCCAAAAGCCTAGCGTCAAAGCATTCCGTTTCGCTCCAGTAGTTGGCCTTTATTGACTAAATTGTAACATGACGACCTATGTGATTTCGGCAGACCTTTCAACCCTTAAGTTTGAGCTAATGGGCTGACGTTTGACACACTCGATTTTTGTGAATCTACCTTTCAGGGGAGGTCTCCCCCAAGTCTCTGGACGGTTGTGCGGCCGAGCGGCGACCGTCAAAGCATTCAGTTTCGCTCCAGTAGTAGGCCTTTATTGACTAAATTGTAAGATGACGACCTATGTGATTTCGGCAGAACTTTTGAACCCTTAAGTTTGAGCTAGTGGGCTGACGTTCGACACACTCGATCTTTGTGAATCCACCTTTAAGGGGAGGTCTCCCCCAAGTCTCTGGACGGTTGTGGGTCCGAGCGGCGACCGTCAAAGCATTCTGTTACGCTCCAGTAGTAGGCCTTTATTGAGTAAATTGTAACATTACAACCTTTGTGATTTCGGCAAAACTTTTGAACCCTTAAGTTTGAGCGAGTGGGCTGACATTCGACACACTCGATCGTTGTGAATCCACCTTTCAGACGAGGTCTTTTACAAGCCTCTCGGAATTCGTGCGGCCGAAAGGCTTGCGTCAAAGCATTCCTTTTCGCTCCAGTAGTAGGCCTTTATTGACTAAATTGTAACATGACGACCTATGTGATTTCGGCAGAAATTTTGAACCCTTAAGTTTGAGCGAGTGGGCTGACGTTCGACATACTCGATCGATGTGAATCCACCTTTAAGGGGAGGTCTCCCCCAAGTCTCTGGACGGTTGTGGGTCCGAGCGGCGACCGTCAAAGCATTCCGTTACGCTCCAGTAGTAGGCCTTTATTGACTAAATTGTAACATTACGACCTTTGTGATTTCGGCATAACTTTTTAACCCTTAAGTTTGAGCGAGTGGGCTGACATTCGACACACTCGATCGTTGTGAATCCAACTTTCAGATGAGGTCTCTTCCAAGCATCTCGGAGGTCGTGCGGCCAAAAGGCTAGCGTCAAAGCATTCCGTTTGGCTCCAGTAGTAGGCCTTTATTGACTAAATTGTAACATGTCAACCTATGTAATTTCGGCAGAACTTTTGAACCCTTAAATTTGAACTAATGGGTTGACGTTCGCCACACTCGATCATTGTGAATCCACCTTTCAGGGGTGGTCTCCCCCAAGTCTCTGGACGGTTGTGGGGCCGAGCGGCGACCGTCAAAGCATTCCGTTACGCTCCAGTAGTAGGCCTTTATTGAATAATTTGTAACATTACGACCTATGTGATTTCGGCATAACTTTTGAACCCTTACGTTTGAGTGAGTGGGCTGACATTCGTCACACTCGATCGTTGTGAATCCACCTTTCAGATGAGGTCTCTTCCAAGACTCTCGGAGGTCGTGCGGCCAAAAGCCTAGCGTCAAAGCATTCCGTTTCGCTCCAGTAGTTGGCCTTTATTGACTAAATTGTAACATGACGAACTATGTGATTTCGGCAGAATTTTTGAACCCTTAAGTTTGAGCTAGTGGGCTGACGTTCGACACACTCGATCTTTGTGAATCCACCTTTAAGGGGAGGTCTCCCCCAAGTCTCTGGACGGTTGTGGTTCCGAGCGGCGACCGTCAAAGCATTCTGTTACGCTCCAGTAGTAGGCCTTTTTTGAGTAAATTGTAACATTACAACCTTTGTGATTTCGGCATAACTTTTGAACCCTTAAGTTTGAGCGAGTGGGCTGACATTCGACACACTCGATCGTTGTGAATCCACCTTTCAGACGAGGTCTTTTACAAGCCTCTCGGAGGTCGTGCGGCCGAAAGGCTTGCGTCAAAGCATTCCTTTTCGCTCCAGTAGTAGGCCTTTATTGACTAAATTGTAACATGACGACCTATGTGATTTCGGCATAACTTTTGAACCCTTAAGTTTGAGCGAGTGGGCTGACATTCGACACACTCGGTCGTTGTGAATCCACCTTTCAGATGAGGTCTTTTACAAGCCTCTCGGAATTCGTGCGGCCGAAAGGCTTGCGTCAAAGCATTCCTTTTCGCTCCAGTAGTAGGCCTTTATTGACTAAATTGTAACATGACGACCTATGTGATTTCGGCAGAAATTTTGAACCCTTAAGTTTGAGCGAGTGGGCTGACGTTCGACATACTCGATCGATGTGAATCCACCTTTAAGGGGAGGTCTCCCCCAAGTCTCTGGACGGTTGTGGGTCCGAGCGGCGACCGTCAAAGCATTCCGTTACGCTCCAGTAGTAGGCCTTTATTGAATAATTTGTAACATTACGACCTATGTGATTTCGGCATAACTTTTGAACCCTTACGTTTGAGCGAGTGGGCTGACATTCGACACACTCGATCGTTGTGAATCCACCTTTCAGATGAGGTCTCTTCCAAGACTCTCGGAGGTCGTGCGGCCAAAAGCCTAGCGTCAAAGCATTCCGTTTCGCTCCAGTAGTTGGCCTTTATTGACTAAATTGTAACATGACGACCTATGTGATTTCGGCAGACCTTTCAACCCTTAAGTTTGAGCTAATGGGCTGACGTTTGACACACTCGATTTTTGTGAATCTACCTTTCAGGGGAGGTCTCCCCCAAGTCTCTGGACGGTTGTGCGGCCGAGCGGCGACCGTCAAAGCATTCAGTTTCGCTCCAGTAGTAGGCCTTTATTGACTAAATTGTAAGATGACGACCTATGTGATTTCGGCAGAACTTTTGAACCCTTAAGTTTGAGCTAGTGGGCTGACGTTCGACACACTCGATCTTTGTGAATCCACCTTTAAGGGGAGGTCTCCCCCAAGTCTCTGGACGGTTGTGGGTCCGAGCGGCGACCGTCAAAGCATTCTGTTACGCTCCAGTAGTAGGCCTTTATTGAGTAAATTGTAACATTACAACCTTTGTGATTTCGGCAAAACTTTTGAACCCTTAAGTTTGAGCGAGTGGGCTGACATTCGACACACTCGATCGTTGTGAATCCACCTTTCAGACGAGGTCTTTTACAAGCCTCTCGGAATTCGTGCGGCCGAAAGGCTTGCGTCAAAGCATTCCTTTTCGCTCCAGTAGTAGGCCTTTATTGACTAAATTGTAACATGACGACCTATGTGATTTCGGCAGAAATTTTGAACCCTTAAGTTTGAGCGAGTGGGCTGACGTTCGACATACTCGATCGATGTGAATCCACCTTTAAGGGGAGGTCTCCCCCAAGTCTCTGGACGGTTGTGGGTCCGAGCGGCGACCGTCAAAGCATTCCGTTACGCTCCAGTAGTAGGCCTTTATTGACTAAATTGTAACATTACGACCTTTGTGATTTCGGCATAACTTTTTAACCCTTAAGTTTGAGCGAGTGGGCTGACATTCGACACACTCGATCGTTGTGAATCCAACTTTCAGATGAGGTCTCTTCCAAGCATCTCGGAGGTCGTGCGGCCAAAAGGCTAGCGTCAAAGCATTCCGTTTGGCTCCAGTAGTAGGCCTTTATTGACTAAATTGTAACATGACAACCTATGTAATTTCGGCAGAACTTTTGAACCCTTAAATTTGAACTAATGGGTTGACGTTCGCCACACTCGATCATTGTGAATCCACCTTTCAGGGGAGGTCTACCCCAAGTCTGTGGACTTTTGTGGGGCCGAGCGGCGACCGTCAAAGCATTCCGTTACGCTCCAGTAGTAGGCCTTTATTGAATAATTTGTAACATTACGACCTATGTGATTTCGGCATAACTTTTGAACCCTTACGTTTGAGCGAGTGGGCTGACATTCGACACACTCGATCATTGTGAATCCACCTTTCAGATGAGGTCTCTTCCAAGACTCTCGGAGGTCGTGCGGCCAAAAGCCTAGCGTCAAAGCATTCCGTTTCGCTCCAGTAGTTGGCCTTTATTGACTAAATTGTAACATGACGACCTATGTGATTTCGGCAGAACTTTTGAACCCTTAAGTTTGAGCCCTTTGAGCGAGTGGGCTGACGTTCAACATACTCGATCGATGTTCAGTTCAGTTTATTTTTGAAAGGGGACAATGCAATTTCATAAAACACATGAAGTACACATGGTTAAAAAAGCCAGAATTAGCCAGAAGGCTAGTTTTCATCTGTAGTCCCCTGGCCATGATGTAAAAAAGCAGTAAAATACATCTACAAGACAATATAATACAGGATACATAATCAAACTATACTATTAAGAGAGAATAAAACCATAATTTTTTTGATCATAACAAAAAGACAACATAACATACTTGTCTTTTAGTGTTGGCAGCTATAGGTGTTAACTAGCCACATTTTCAGTTTTTTTGTGAAGGCCTTGTATGTTGTAAGCAGTTTAACCTCCTTAGGTACTGAGTTCCACTCACCAGCGCTCCTCACTGACCAGGCTGACTTACTGAAAGTGCTCCTGCGCAGAGGAATGAGACAGTCACCTCTGACAGAGCCTCGAGTGACACGCTCAGAGCTGTTTCTTTGGCTGATGAACTCAGCCAGAGGAGCTGGGGCCAAATCATGCAGTACTTTATAAATCAAATTTAAATCTGCAAATATGTGAAGACGGTCCCAGTTTAAAAGACTGTATTTTTTTTAAATTGCACAGTGATGATAGTGCCTTGGTTTTTTATCCATCACTTTAATTACTTGTTTGTACAACACTTCCAATGGTTTTTTTTGCATTCTGACCAGCCTGGGACCAACTGGTTATGCAATAGTTAAAGTGACTAAGAATCATCGACTGCAGGTAAATTTTTGCAGCTTCAGTTGACATTTCATTCCGAATTGCACGAAAATTTGCGAGGTTTAATTTGATATTTTTACACAATTTGTCAATATGGGCTTTAAAGGAAAGCTGTGAATCAATTATTAACCCAAGATATTTGTATTGGCTGACAATTTGCATTTTTTCTCCATTAACAAGTATGTCGGGGTCAGGTGATACTCTATTTGTTTTAGTGAGATACATGCCTACAGTTTTAGAAACGTTTAGCTGTAGACAGCACTCCTGCAACCAAGTTGTGACACAGGACATTGTATTAGTGAGTTTAGCAGCAACAGTATCTTTGGAGCGACCATGAACAAAGAAAACTGTGTCGTCTGCATACATTACGCACTCTGCTTCAGAGCAAACAGTGGGCAAATCGTTGATATAAAGACTAAATAAAAGGGGGCCCAATATTGATCCCTGAGGGACTCCAGAGGTTAGCCTAAGAGACTCTGATCTGCAGTTGTTAACTGATACAGATTGTGTTCGGTCATGCAGATATGATTCAATCCAGCTCACAGCTTTGCGAGAGAAGTTAAATTTTGAGAGCTTGGTAAGAAGAACAGAGTGATTTACTGTATCAAAAGCTTTCCTGAGGTCCAAGAACACCGCCCCTACAACTCCACCCTTGTCGAGAGAAGATTTTATTTTCTCAATGAAGAGGCATGTAGCCATTTCAGTGGAATGCTTGGATCTGAAACCAAACTGCATGGCGTGGAGAGAGGGGGAGCTGCTGATTAAATAATGGACAATCTGCTCTGACACCCATTTTTCTGCAACTTTGGAAATGGCCGGAAGAATGCTTATAGGTCGGTAGTTATTCAGAGAAGTTGAGTCACCGGATTTAAAGACAGGGGTAACAATAGCAGATTTCCAGGCCTTTGGAAAGTGACCAGATGAAATTGAAAGATTAATGATTGAGGATGTGAATCCACCTTTAAGGGGAGGTCTCCCCCAAGTCTCTGGACGGTTGTGGGTCCGAGCGGCGACCGTCAAAGCATTCCGTTACGCTCCAGTAGTAGGCCTTTATTGACTAAATTGTAACATTACGACCTTTGTGATTTCGGCATAACATTTGAACCCTTAAGTTTGAGCGAGTGGGCTGACATTCGACACACTCGATCGTTGTGAATCCAACTTTCAGATGAGGCCTCTTCCAAGCATCTCGGAGGTCGTGCGGCCAAAAGGCTAGCGTCAAAGCATTCCGTTTGGCTCCAGTAGTAGGCCTTTATTGACTAAATTGTAACATGACAACCTATGTAATTTCGGCAGAACTTTTGAACCCTTAAATTTGAACTAATGGGTTGACGTTCGCCACACTCGATCATTGTGAATCCACCTTTCAGGGGAGGTCTCCCCCAAGTCTCTGGACGGTTGTGCGGCCGAGCGGCGACCGTCAAAGCATTCAGTTTCGCTCCAGTAGTAGGCCTTTATTGACTAAATTGTAAGATGACGACCTATGTGATTTCGGCAGAACTTTTGAACCCTTAAGTTTGAGCTAGTGGGCTGACGTTCGACACACTCGATCTTTGTGAATCCTCCTTTAAGGGGAGGTCTCCCCCAAGTCTCTGGACGGTTGTGGGTCCGAGCGGCAACCGTCAAAGCATTCTGTTACGCTCCAGTAGTAGGCCTTTATTGAGTAAATTGTAACATTACAACCTTTGTGATTTCGGCATAACTTTTGAACCCTTAAGTTTGAGCGAGTGGGCTGACATTCGACACACTCGATCGTTGTGAATCCACCTTTCAGACGAGGTCTTTTACAAGCCTCTCGGAGGTCGTGCGGCCGAAAGGCTTGCGTCAAAGCATTCCTTTTCGCTCCAGTAGTAGGCCTTTATTGACTAAATTGTAACATGACAACCTATGTAATTTCGGCAGAACTTTTGAACCCTTAAATTTGAACTAATCGGTTGACGTTCGCCACACTCGATCATTGTGAATCCACCTTTCAGGGGAGGTCTACCCCAAGTCTCTGGACGGTTGTGGGGCCGAGCGGCGACCGTCAAAGCATTCCATTACGCTCCAGTAGTAGGGCTTTATTGAATAATTTGTAACATTACGACCTATGTGATTTCGGCATAACTTTTGAACCCTTACGTTTGAGCGAGTGGGCTGACATTCGACACACTCGATCGTTGTGAATCCACTTTTCAGATGAGGTCTCTTCCAAGACTCTCGGAGGTCGTGCGGCCAAAAGCCTAGCGTCAAAGCATTCCGTTTCGCTCCAGTAGTTGGCCAATATTGACTAAATTGTAACATGACGACCTATGTGATTTCGGCAGAACTTTTGAACCCTTAAGTTTGAGCTCGTGGGCTGACGTTCTTCACACTCGAACGTTGTGAATCCACCTTTCAGATGAGGTCTCTTCCAAGCCTCTCGGAGGTCGTGCGGCCGAAAGGCTAGCGTCAAAGCATTCCGTTTCGCTCCAGTAGTAGGCCTTTATTGACTAAATTGTAACATGACAACCTATGTGATTTCGGCAGAACTTTTGAACCCTTAAGTTTGAGCTAGTGGGCTGACGTTCGACACACTCGATCTTTGTGAATCCACCTTTCAGGGGAGGTCTCCCCCAAGTCTCTGGACGGTTGTGGGTCCGAGAGGCGACCGTCAAAGCATTCCGTTACGCTCCAGTAGTAGGCCTTTATTGACTAAATTGTAACATTACGACCTATGTGATTTCGGCATAACTTTTGAACCCTTAAGTTTGAGCGAGTGGGCTGAGATTCGACACACTCGGTCGTTGTGAATCCAACTTTCAGATGAGGTCTCTTCCAACCCTCTGGGAGGTCTTACGGCCAAAAGGCTAGAGTCATAGCATTCCGTTTGGCTCTAGTAGTAGGCCTTTATTGACTAAATTGTAACATGACAACCTATGTAATTTCGGCAGAACCTTTGAACCCTTAAGTTTGAACTAATGGGTTGACGTTCGCCACACTCGATCATTGTGAATCCACCTTTCAGGGGAGGTCTCCCCCAAGTCTCTGGACGGTTGTGGGGCCGAGCGGCGACCGTCAAAGCATTCCGTTACGCTCCAGTAGTAGGCCTGTATTGACTAAATTGTAACATTACGACCTTTGTGATTTCGGCATAACTTTTGAACCCTTACGTTTGAGCGAGTGGGCTGACATTCGACACACTCGATCGTTGTGAATCCACCTTTCAGATGAGGTCTCTTCCAAGACTCTCGGAGGTCGTCCGGCCAAAAGCCTAGCGTCAAAGCATTCCGTTTCGCTCCAGTAGTTGGCCTTTATTGACTAAATTGTAACATGACGACCTATGTGATTTCGGCAGAACTTTTGAACCCTTAAGTTTGAGCTAGTGGGCTGACGTTTGACACACTCGATCTTTGTGAATCTACATTTCAGGGGAGGTCTCCCCCAAGTCTCTGGACGGTTGTGCGGCCGAGCGGCGACCGTCAAAGCATTCAGTTTCGCTCCAGTAGTAGGCCTTTATTGACTAAATTGTAACATGACGACCTATGTGATTTCGGCAGAACTTTTGAACCCTTAAGTTTGAGCGAGTGGGCTGACGTTCGACATACTCGATCGATGTGAATCCACCTTTAAGGGGAGGTCTCCCCCAAGTCTCTGGACGGTTGTGGGTCCGAGCGGCGACCGTCAAAGCATTCCGTTACGCTCCAGTAGTAGGCCTTTATTGACTAAATTGTAACATTACGACCTTTGTGATTTCGGCATAACTTTTGAACCCTTAAGTTTGAGCGAGTGGGCTGACATTCGACACACTCGATCGTTGTGAATCCAACTTTCAGATGAGGTCTCTTCCAAGCATCTCGGAGGTCGTGCGGCCAAAAGGCTAGCGTCAAAGCATTCCGTTTGGCTCCAGTAGTAGGCCTTTATTGACTAAATTGTAACATGACAACCTATGTAATTTCCGCAGAATTTTGAACCCTTAAATTTGAACTAATGGGTTGACGTTCGCCACACTCGATCATTGTGAATCCACCTTTCAGGGGAGGTCTCCCCCAAGTCTCTGGACGGTTGTGGGGCCGAGCGGCGACCGTCATAGCATTCCGTTACGCTCCAGTAGTAGGCCTTTATTGAATAATTTGTAACATTACGACCTATGTGATTTCGGCATAACTTTTGAACCCTTACGTTTGAGCGAGTGGGCTGACATTCGACACACTCGATCGTTGTGAATCCACCTTTCAGATGAGGTCTCTTCCAAGACTCTCGGAGGTCGTGCGGCCAAAAGCCTAGCGTCAAAGGATTCCGTTTCGCTCCAGTAGTAGGCCTTTATTGACTAAATTGTAACATGACGACCTATGTGATTTCGGCAGAACTTTTGAACCCTTAAGTTTGAGATAGTGGGCTGACGTTCGACACACTCGATCTTTGTGAATCCACCTTTCATGGGAGGTCTCCCCCAAGTCTCTGGACGGTTGTGGGGCCTAGCGGCGACAGTCAAAGCATTCAGTTTCGCTCCAGTAGTAGGCCTTTATTGACTAAATTGTAACATTACGACCTATGTGATTTCGGCATAACTTTTGAACCCTTAAGTTTGAGCGAGTGGGCTGACATTCGACACACTCGGTCGTTGTGAATCCACCTTTCAGATGAGGTCTCTTCCAACCCTCTCGGAGGTCGTGCGGCCAAAAGCCTAGCGTCAAAGCATTCCGTTTCGCTCCAGTAGTTGGCCTTTATTGACTAAATTGTAACATGACGACCTATGTGATTTCGGCAGAACTTTTGAACCCTTAAGTTTGAGCTAGTGGGCTGACGTTTGACACACTCGATCTTTGTGAATCTACCTTTCAGGGGAGGTCTCCCCCAAGTCTCTGGACGGTTGTGCGGCCGAGCGGCGACCGTCAAAGCATTCAGTTTCGCTCCAGTAGTAGGCCTTTATTGACTAAATTGTAAGATGACGACCTATGTGATTTCGGCAGAACTTTTGAATTCTTAAGTTTGAGCGAGTGGGCTGACGTTCGACACACTCGATCTTTGTGAATCCACCTTTAAGGGGACGTCTCCCCCAAGTCTCTGGACGGTTGTGGTTCCGAGCGGCGACCGTCAAAGCATTCTGTTACGCTCCAGTAGTAGGCCTTTATTGAGTAAATTGTAACATTACAACCTTTGTGATTTCGGCATAACTTTTGAACCCTTAAGTTTGAGCGAGTGGGCTGACATTCGACACACTCGATCGTTGTGAATCCACCTTTCAGACGAGGTCTTTTACAAGCCTCTCGGAGGTCGTGCGGCCGAGAGGCTTTCGTCAAAGCATTCCTTTTCGCTCCAGTAGTTGGCCTTTATTGACTAAATTGTAACATGACGACCTACGTGATTTCGGCAGAACTTTTGAACCCTTAAGTTTGAGCTAGTGGGCTGACGTTTGACACACTCGATCTTTGTGAATCTACCTTTCAGGGGAGGTCTCCCCCAAGTCTCTGGACGGTTGTGCGGCCGAGCGGCGACCGTCAAAGCATTCAGTTTCGCTCCAGTAGTAGGCCTATATCGAGTAAATTGTAACATTACAACCTTTGTGATTTCGGCAAAACTTTTGAACCCTTAAGTTTGAGCGAGTGGGCTGACGTTCGACACACTCGATCGTTGTGAATCCATCTTTCAGACGAGGTCTTTTACAAGCCTCTCGGAATTCGTGCGGCCGAAAGGCTTGCGTCAAAGCATTCCTTTTCGCTCCAGTAGTAGGCCTTTATTGACTAAATTGTAACATGACGACCTATGTGATTTCGGCAGAACTTTTGAACCCTTAAGTTTGAGCTCGTGGGCTGACGTTCTTCACACTCGAACGTTGTGAATCCACCTTTCAGATGAGGTCTCTTCCAAGCCTCTCGGAGGTCGTGCGGCCGAAAGGCTAGCGTCAAAGCATTCCGTTACGCTCCAGTAGTAGGCCTTTATTGACTAAATTGTAACATTACGACCTTTGTGATTTCGGCATAACTTTTAAACCCTTAAGTTTGAGCGAGTGGGCTGACATTCGACACACTCGATCGTTGTGAATCCAACTTTCAGATGAGGTCTCTTCCAAGCATCTCGGAGGTCGTGCGGCCAAAAGGCTAGCGTCAAAGCATTCCGTTTGGCTCCAGTAGTAGGCCTTTATTGACTAAATTGTAACATGACAACCTATGTAATTTCGGCAGACCTTTTGAACCCTTAAATTTGAACTAATGGGTTGACGTTCGCCACACTCGATCATTGTGAATCCACCTTTCAGGGGAGGTCTCCCCCAAGTCTCTGGACGGTTGTGGGGCCGAGCGGCGACCGTCAAAGCATTCCGTTACGCTCCAGTAGTAGGCCTTTATTGAATAATTTGTAACATTACGACCTATGTGATTTCGGCATAACTTTTGAACCCTTACGTTTGAGCGAGTGGGCTGACATTCGACACACTCGATCGTTGTGAATCCACCTTTCAGATGAGGTCTCTTCCAAGACTCTCGGAGGTCGTGTGGCCAAAAGCCTAGCGTCAAAGCATTCCGTTTCGCTCCAGTAGTTGGCCTTTATTGACTAAATTGTAACATGACGACCTATGTGATTTCGGCAGAACTTTTGAACCCTTAAGTTTGAGATAGTGGGCTGACGTTCGACACACTCGATCTTTGTGAATCCACCTTTCATGGGAGGTGTCCCCCAAGTCTCTGGACGGTTGTGGGGCCTAGCGGCGACCGTCAAAGCATTCAGTTTCGCTCCAGTAGTAGGCCTTTATTGACTAAATTGTAACATTACGACCTATGTGATTTCGGCATAACTTTTGAACCCTTAAGTTTGAGCGAGTTGGCTGACATTCGACACACTCGGTCGTTGTGAATCCACCTTTCAGATGAGGTCTCTTCCAACCCTCTCGGAGGTCGTGCGGCCAAAAGCCTAGCTTCAAAGCATTCCGTTTCGCTCCAGTAGTTGGCCTTTATTGACTAAATTGTAACATGACGACCTATGTGATTTCGGCAGAACTTTTGAACCCTTAAGTTTGAGCTAGTGGGCTGACGTTTGACACACTCGATCTTTGTGAATCTACCTTTCAGGGGAGGTCTCCCCCAAGTCTCTGGACGGTTGTGCGGCCGAGCGGCGACCGTCAAAGCATTCAGTTTCGCTCCAGTAGTAGGCCTTTATTGACTAAATTGTAAGATGACGACCTATGTGATTTCGGCAGAACTTTTGAACCCTTAAGTTTGAGCGAGTGGGCTGACGTTCGACACACTCGATCTTTGTGAATCCACCTTTAAGGGGAGGTCTCCCCCAAGTCTCTGGACGGTTGTGGTTCCGAGCGGCGACCGTCAAAGCATTCTGTTACGCTCCAGTAGTAGGCCTTTATTGAGTAAATTGTAACATTACAACCTTTGTGATTTCGGCAGAACTTTTGAACCCTTAAGTTTGAGCGAGTGGGCTGACATTCGACACACTCGATCGTTGTGAATCCACCTTTCAGACGAGGTCTTTTACAAGCCTCTCGGAGGTCGTGCGGCCGAAAGGCTTGCGTCAAAGCATTCCTTTTCGCTCCAGAAGTTGGCCTTTATTGACTAAATTGTAACATGACGACCTATGTGATTTCGGCAGAACTTTTGAACCCTTAAGTTTGAGCTAGTGGGCTGACGTTTGACACACTCGATCTTTGTGAATCTACCTTTCAGGGGAGGTCTCCCCCAAGTCTCTGGACGGTTGTGCGGCCGAGCGGCGACCGTCAAAGCATTCTGTTACGCTCCAGTAGTAGGCCTATATTGAGTAAATTGTAACATTACAACCTTTGTGATTTCGGCATAACTTTTGAACCCTTAAGTTTGAGCGAGTCGGCTGACATTCGACACACTCGATCGTTGTGAATCCATCTTTCAGACGAGGTCTTTTACAAGCCTCTCGGAATTCGTGCGGCCGAAAGGCTTGCGTCAAAGCATTCCTTTTCGCTCCAGTAGTAGGCCTTTATTGACTAAATTGTAACATGACGACCTATGTGATTTCGGCAGAACTTTTGAACCCTTAAGTTTGAGCGAGTGGGCTGACGTTCGACATACTCGATCGATGTGAATCCACCTTTAAGGGGAGGTCTCCCCCAAGTCTCTGGACGGTTGTGGGTCCGAGCGGCGACCGTCAAAGCATTCCGTTACGCTCCAGTAGTAGGCCTTTTTTTGACTAAATTGTAACATTACGACCTTTGTGATTTCGGCATAACTTTTGAACCCTTAAGTTTGAGCGAGTGGGCTGACGTTCTTCACACTTGAACGTTGTGAATCCACCTTTCAGATGAGGTCTCTTCCAAGCCTCTCGGAGGTCGTGCGGCCAAAAGCCTAGCGTCCAAGGATTCCGTTTCTCTCCAGTAGTTGGCCTTTATTGACTAAATTGTAACATGACGACCTATGTGATTTCGGCAGAACTTTTGAACCCTTAAGTTTGAGATAGTGGGCTGACGTTCGACACACTCGATCTTTGTGAATCCACCTTTCATGGGAGGTCTCCCCCAAGTCTCTGGACGGTTGTGGGGCCTAGGGGCGACCGTCAAAGCATTCAGTTTCGCTCCAGTAGTAGGCCTTTATTGACTAAATTGTAACATTACGACCTATGTGATTTCGGCATAACTTTTGAACCCTTAAGTTTGAGCGAGTGGGCTGACATTCGACACACTCGGTCGTTGTGAATCCACCTTTCAGATGAGGTCTCTTCCAACCCTCTCGGAGGTCGTGCGGCCAAAAGCCTAGCGTCAAAGCATTCCGTTTCGCTCCAGTAGTTTGCCTTTATTGACTAAATTGTAACATGACGACCTATGTGATTTCGGCAGAACTTTTGAACCCTTAAGTTTGAGCTAGTGGGCTGACGTTTGACACACTCGATCTTTGTGAATCTACCTTTCAGGGGAGGTCTCCCCCAAGTCTCTGGACGGTTGTGCGGCCGAGCGGCGACCGTCAAAGCATTCAGTTTCGCTCCAGTAGTAGGCCTTTATTGACTAAATTGTAAGATGACGACCTATGTGATTTCGGCAGAACTTTTGAACCCTTAAGTTTGAGCGAGTGGGCTGACATTCGACACACTCGATCGTTGTGAATCCACCTTTCAGATGAGGTCTCTTCCTAGACTGTCGGAGGTCGTGCGGCCAAAAGCCTAGCGTCAAAGCATTCCGTTTCGCTCTAGTAGTTGGCCTTTATTGACTAAATTGTAACATGACGACCTATGTGATTTCGGCAGTACTTTTGAACCCTTAAGTTTGAGCTATTGGGCTGACGTTCGACACACTCGATCTTTGTGAATCCACCTTTCAGGGGAGGTCTCCCCCAAGTCTCTGGACGGTTGTGGGGCCGAGCGGCGACCGTCAAAGCATTCAGTTTCGCTCCAGTAGTAGGCCTTTATTGACTAAATTGTAAGATGACGACCTATGTGATTTCGGCATAACTTTTGAACCCTTAAGTTTGAGCGAGTGGGCTGACATTCGACACACTCGGTCGTTGTGAATCCACCTTTCAGATGAGGTCTCTTCCAACCCTCTCGGAGGTCGTGCGGCCAAAAGGCTAGCCTCAAAGCATTCTGTTTGGCTCCAGTAGTAGGCCTTTATTGACTAAATTGTAACATGACAACCTATGTGATTTCGGCAGAACTTTTGAACCCTTAAGTTTGAGCGAGTGGGCTGACGTTCGACATACTCGATCTTTGTGAATCTACCTTTCAGGGGAGGTCTCCCCCAAGTCTCTGGACGGTTGTGCGGCCGAGCGGCGACCGTCAAAGCATTCAGTTTCGCTCCAGTAGTAGGCCTTTATTGACTAAATTGTAACATGACGACCTATGTGATTTCGGCAGAACTTTTGAACCCTTAAGTTTGAGCTAGTGGGCTGACGTTTGACACACTCGATCTTTGTGAATCTACATTTCAGGGGAGGTCTCCCCCAAGTCTCTGGACGGTTGTGCGGCCGAGCGGCGACCGTCAAAGCATTCAGTTTCGCTCCAGTAGTAGGCCTTTATTGACTAAATTGTAACATGACGACCTATGTGATTTCGGCAGAACTTTTGAACCCTTAAGTTTGAGCGAGTGGGCTGACGTTCGACATACTCGATCGATGTGAATCCACCTTTAAGGGGAGGTCTCCCCCAAGTCTCTGGACGGTTGTGGGTCCGAGCGGCGACCGTCAAAGCATTCCGTTACGCTCCAGTAGTAGGCCTTTATTGACTAAATTGTAACATTACAACCTTTGTGATTTCGGCAAAACTTTTGAACCCTTAAGTTTGAGCGAGTGGGCTGACGTTCGACACACTCGATCGTTGTGAATCCATCTTTCAGACGAGGTCTTTTACAAGCCTCTCGGAATTCGTGCGGCCGAAAGGCTGGCGTCAAAGCATTCCTTTTCGCTCCAGTAGTAGGCCTTTATTGACTAAATTGTAACATGACGACCTATGTGATTTCGGCAGAACTTTTGAACCCTTAAGTTTGAGCTCGTGGGCTGACGTTCTTCACACTCGAACGTTGTGAATCCACCTTTCAGATGAGGTCTCTTCCAAGCCTCTCGGAGGTCGTGCGGCCGAAAGGCTAGCGTCAAAGCATTCCGTTACGCTCCAGTAGTAGGCCTTTATTGACTAAATTGTAACATTACGACCTTTGTGATTTCGGCATAACTTTTAAACCCTTAAGTTTGAGCGAGTGGGCTGACATTCGACACACTCGATCGTTGTGAATCCAACTTTCAGATGAGGTCTCTTCCAAGCATCTCGGAGGTCGTGCGGCCAAAAGGCTAGCGTCAAAGCATTCCGTTTGGCTCCAGTAGTAGGCCTTTATTGACTAAATTGTAACATGACAACCTATGTAATTTCGGCAGACCTTTTGAACCCTTAAATTTGAACTAATGGGTTGACGTTCGCCACACTCGATCATTGTGAATCCACCTTTCAGGGGAGGTCTCCCCCAAGTCTCTGGACGGTTGTGGGGCCGAGCGGCGACCGTCAAAGCATTCCGTTACGCTCCAGTAGTAGGCCTTTATTGAATAATTTGTAACATTACGACCTATGTGATTTCGGCATAACTTTTGAACCCTTACGTTTGAGCGAGTGGGCTGACATTCGACACACTCGATCGTTGTGAATCCACCTTTCAGATGAGGTCTCTTCCAAGACTCTCGGAGGTCGTGTGGCCAAAAGCCTAGCGTCAAAGCATTCCGTTTCGCTCCAGTAGTTGGCCTTTATTGACTAAATTGTAACATGACGACCTATGTGATTTCGGCAGAACTTTTGAACCCTTAAGTTTGAGATAGTGGGCTGACGTTCGACACACTCGATCTTTGTGAATCCACCTTTCATGGGAGGTGTCCCCCAAGTCTCTGGACGGTTGTGGGGCCTAGCGGCGACCGTCAAAGCATTCAGTTTCGCTCCAGTAGTAGGCCTTTATTGACTAAATTGTAACATTACGACCTATGTGATTTCGGCATAACTTTTGAACCCTTAAGTTTGAGCGAGTTGGCTGACATTCGACACACTCGGTCGTTGTGAATCCACCTTTCAGATGAGGTCTCTTCCAACCCTCTCGGAGGTCGTGCGGCCAAAAGCCTAGCTTCAAAGCATTCCGTTTCGCTCCAGTAGTTGGCCTTTATTGACTAAATTGTAACATGACGACCTATGTGATTTCGGCAGAACTTTTGAACCCTTAAGTTTGAGCTAGTGGGCTGACGTTTGACACACTCGATCTTTGTGAATCTACCTTTCAGGGGAGGTCTCCCCCAAGTCTCTGGACGGTTGTGCGGCCGAGCGGCGACCGTCAAAGCATTCAGTTTCGCTCCAGTAGTAGGCCTTTATTGACTAAATTGTAAGATGACGACCTATGTGATTTCGGCAGAACTTTTGAACCCTTAAGTTTGAGCGAGTGGGCTGACGTTCGACACACTCGATCTTTGTGAATCCACCTTTAAGGGGAGGTCTCCCCCAAGTCTCTGGACGGTTGTGGTTCCGAGCGGCGACCGTCAAAGCATTCTGTTACGCTCCAGTAGTAGGCCTTTATTGAGTAAATTGTAACATTACAACCTTTGTGATTTCGGCAGAACTTTTGAACCCTTAAGTTTGAGCGAGTGGGCTGACATTCGACACACTCGATCGTTGTGAATCCACCTTTCAGACGAGGTCTTTTACAAGCCTCTCGGAGGTCGTGCGGCCGAAAGGCTTGCGTCAAAGCATTCCTTTTCGCTCCAGAAGTTGGCCTTTATTGACTAAATTGTAACATGACGACCTATGTGATTTCGGCAGAACTTTTGAACCCTTAAGTTTGAGCTAGTGGGCTGACGTTTGACACACTCGATCTTTGTGAATCTACCTTTCAGGGGAGGTCTCCCCCAAGTCTCTGGACGGTTGTGCGGCCGAGCGGCGACCGTCAAAGCATTCTGTTACGCTCCAGTAGTAGGCCTATATTGAGTAAATTGTAACATTACAACCTTTGTGATTTCGGCATAACTTTTGAACCCTTAAGTTTGAGCGAGTGGGCTGACATTCGACACACTCGATCGTTGTGAATCCATCTTTCAGACGAGGTCTTTTACAAGCCTCTCGGAATTCGTGCGGCCGAAAGGCTTGCGTCAAAGCATTCCTTTTCGCTCCAGTAGTAGGCCTTTATTGACTAAATTGTAACATGACGACCTATGTGATTTCGGCAGAACTTTTGAACCCTTAAGTTTGAGCGAGTGGGCTGACGTTCGACATACTCGATCGATGTGAATCCACCTTTAAGGGGAGGTCTCCCCCAAGTCTCTGGACGGTTGTGGGTCCGAGCGGCGACCGTCAAAGCATTCCGTTACGCTCCAGTAGTAGGCCTTTTTTTGACTAAATTGTAACATTACGACCTTTGTGATTTCGGCATAACTTTTGAACCCTTAAGTTTGAGCGAGTGGGCTGACGTTCTTCACACTTGAACGTTGTGAATCCACCTTTCAGATGAGGTCTCTTCCAAGCCTCTCGGAGGTCGTGCGGCCAAAAGCCTAGCGTCCAAGGATTCCGTTTCTCTCCAGTAGTTGGCCTTTATTGACTAAATTGTAACATGACGACCTATGTGATTTCGGCAGAACTTTTGAACCCTTAAGTTTGAGATAGTGGGCTGACGTTCGACACACTCGATCTTTGTGAATCCACCTTTCATGGGAGGTCTCCCCCAAGTCTCTGGACGGTTGTGGGGCCTAGGGGCGACCGTCAAAGCATTCAGTTTCGCTCCAGTAGTAGGCCTTTATTGACTAAATTGTAACATTACGACCTATGTGATTTCGGCATAACTTTTGAACCCTTAAGTTTGAGCGAGTGGGCTGACATTCGACACACTCGGTCGTTGTGAATCCACCTTTCAGATGAGGTCTCTTCCAACCCTCTCGGAGGTCGTGCGGCCAAAAGCCTAGCGTCAAAGCATTCCGTTTCGCTCCAGTAGTTTGCCTTTATTGACTAAATTGTAACATGACGACCTATGTGATTTCGGCAGAACTTTTGAACCCTTAAGTTTGAGCTAGTGGGCTGACGTTTGACACACTCGATCTTTGTGAATCTACCTTTCAGGGGAGGTCTCCCCCAAGTCTCTGGACGGTTGTGCGGCCGAGCGGCGACCGTCAAAGCATTCAGTTTCGCTCCAGTAGTAGGCCTTTATTGACTAAATTGTAAGATGACGACCTATGTGATTTCGGCAGAACTTTTGAACCCTTAAGTTTGAGCGAGTGGGCTGACATTCGACACACTCGATCGTTGTGAATCCACCTTTCAGATGAGGTCTCTTCCTAGACTGTCGGAGGTCGTGCGGCCAAAAGCCTAGCGTCAAAGCATTCCGTTTCGCTCTAGTAGTTGGCCTTTATTGACTAAATTGTAACATGACGACCTATGTGATTTCGGCAGTACTTTTGAACCCTTAAGTTTGAGCTATTGGGCTGACGTTCGACACACTCGATCTTTGTGAATCCACCTTTCAGGGGAGGTCTCCCCCAAGTCTCTGGACGGTTGTGGGGCCGAGCGGCGACCGTCAAAGCATTCAGTTTCGCTCCAGTAGTAGGCCTTTATTGACTAAATTGTAAGATGACGACCTATGTGATTTCGGCATAACTTTTGAACCCTTAAGTTTGAGCGAGTGGGCTGACATTCGACACACTCGGTCGTTGTGAATCCACCTTTCAGATGAGGTCTCTTCCAACCCTCTCGGAGGTCGTGCGGCCAAAAGGCTAGCCTCAAAGCATTCTGTTTGGCTCCAGTAGTAGGCCTTTATTGACTAAATTGTAACATGACAACCTATGTGATTTCGGCAGAACTTTTGAACCCTTAAGTTTGAGCGAGTGGGCTGACGTTCGACATACTCGATCTTTGTGAATCTACCTTTCAGGGGAGGTCTCCCCCAAGTCTCTGGACGGTTGTGCGGCCGAGCGGCGACCGTCAAAGCATTCAGTTTCGCTCCAGTAGTAGGCCTTTATTGACTAAATTGTAACATGACGACCTATGTGATTTCGGCAGAACTTTTGAACCCTTAAGTTTGAGCTAGTGGGCTGACGTTCGACACACTCGATCTTTGTGAATCCACCTTTAAGGGGAGGTCTCCCCCAAGTCTCTGGACGGTTGTGGGTCCGACCGGCGACCGTCAAAGCATTCTGTTACGCTCCAATAGTAGCCCTTTATTGACTAAATTGTAACATTACGACCTTTGTGATTTCGGCATAACTTTTGAACCCTTAAGTTTGAGCGAGTGGGCTGAAATTCGACACACTCGATCGTTGTGAATCCACCTTTCAGACGAGGTCTTTTACAAGCCTCTCGGAGGTCCTGCGGCCGAAAGGCTTGCGTCAAAGCATTCCTTTTCGCTCCAGTAGTAGGCCTTTATAGACTAAATTGTAACATGACGACCTATGTGATTTCGGCAGAACTTTTGAACCCTTAAGTTTGAGCTCGTGGGCTGACGTTCTTCACACTCGAACGTTGTGAATCCACCTTTCAGATGAGGTCTCTTCCAAGCCTCTCGGAGGTCGTGCGGCCGAAAGGCTAGCGTCAAAGCATTCTGTTTCGCTCCAGTAGTAGGCCTTTATTGACTAAATTCTAACATGACAACCTATGTGATTTCGGCAGAACTTTTGAACCCTTAAGTTTGAGCTAGTGGGCTGACGTTCGACACACTCGATCTTTGTGAATCCACCTTTCAGGGGAGGTCTCCCCCAAGTCTCTGGACGGTTGTGGGGCCGAGCGGCGACCATCAAAGCATTCCGTTTCGCTCCAGTAGTAGGCCTTTATTGACTAAATTGTAACATGACGACCTATGTGATTTCGGCAGAACTTTTGAACCCTTAAGTTTGAGCGAGTGGGCTGACGTTCGACATACTCGATCGATGTGAATCCACCTTTAAGGGGAGGTCTCCCCCAAGTCTCTGGACGGTTGTGGGTCCGAGCGGCGACCGTCAAAGCATTCCGTTACGCTCCAGTAGTAGGCCTTTATTGACTAAATTGTAACATTACGACCTTTGTGATTTCGGCATAACTTTTGAACCCTTAAGTTTGAGCGAGTGGGCTGACATTCGACACACTCGATCGTTGTGAATCCAACTTTCAGATGAGGTCTCTTCCAAGCATCTCGGAGGTCGTGCGGCCAAAAGGCTAGCGTCAAAGCATTCCGTTTGGCTCCAGTAGTAGGCCTTTATTGACTAAATTGTAACATGACAACCTATGTAATTTCGGCAGAACTTTTGAACCCTTAAATTTGAACTAATGGGTTGACGTTCGCCACACTCGATCATTGTGAAACCACCTTTCAGGGGTGGTCTCCCCCAAGTCTCTGGACGGTTGTGGGGCCGAGCGGCGACCGTCAAAGCATTCCGTTACGCTCCAGTAGTAGGCCTTTATTGACTAAATTGTAACATTACGACCTATGTGATTTCGGCATAACTTTTGAACCCTTACGTTTGAGCGAGTGGGCTGACATTCGACACACTCGATCGTTGTGAATCCACCTTTCAGATGAGGTCTCTTCCAAGACTGTCGGAGGTCGTGCGGCCAAAAGCCTAGCGTCAAAGCATTCCGTTTCGCTCTAGTAGTTGGCCTTTATTGACTAAATTGTAACATGACGACCTATGTGATTTCGGCAGTACTTTTGAACCCTTAAGTTTGAGCTAGTGGGCTGACGTTCGACACACTCGATCTTTGTGAATCCACCTTTCAGGGGAGGTCTCCCCCAAGTCTCTGGACGGTTGTGGGGCCGAGCGGCGACCGTCAAAGCATTCAGTTTCGCTCCAGTAGTAGGCCTTTATTGACTAAATTGTAAGATGACGACCTATGTGATTTCGGCAGAACTTTTGAACCCTTAAGTTTGAGCGAGTGGGCTGACATTCGACACACTCGGTCGTTGTGAATCCACCTTTCAGATGAGGTCTCTTCCAACCCTCTCGGAGGTCGTGCGGCCAAAAGGCTAGCGTCAAAGCATTCTGTTTGGCTCCAGTAGTAGGCCTTTATTGACTAAATTGTAACATGACAACCTATGTGATTTCGGCAGAACTTTTGAACCCTTAAGTTTGAGGGAGTGGGCTGACGTTCGACATACTCAATCTTTGTGAATCTACCTTTCAGGGGAGGTCTCCCCCAAGTCTCTGGACGGTTGTGCGGCCGAGCGGCGACCGTCAAAGCATTCAGTTTCGCTCCAGTAGTTGGCCTTTATTGACTAAATTGTAACATGACGACCTATGTGATTTCGGCAGAACTTTTGAACCCTTAAGTTTGAGCTAGTGGGCTGACGTTTGACACACTCGATCTTTGTGAATCTACCTTTCAGGGGAGGTCTCCCCCAAGTCTCTGGACGGTTGTGCGGCCGAGCGGCGACCGTCAAAGCATTCAGTTTCGCTCCAGTAGTAGGCCTTTATTGACTAAATTGTAAGATGACGACCTATGTGATTTCGGCAGAACTTTTGAACCCTTAAGTTTGAGCGAGTGGGCTGACGTTCGACACACTCGATCTTTGTGAATCCACCTTTAAGGGGAGGTCTCCTCCAAGTCTCTGGACGGTTGTGGTTCCGAGCGGCGACCGTCAAAGCATTCTGTTACGCTCCAGTAGTAGGCCTTTATTGAGTAAATTGTAACATTACAACCTTTGTGATTTCGGCAGAACTTTTGAACCCTTAAGTTTGAGCGAGTGGGCTGACATTCGACACACTCGATCGTTGTGAATCCACCTTTCAGACGAGGTCTTTTACAAGCCTCTCGGAGGTCGTGCGGCCGAAAGGCTTGCGTCAAAGCATTCCTTTTCGCTCCAGTAGTTGGCCTTTATTGACTAAATTGTAACATGACGACCTATGTGATTTCGGCAGAACTTTTGAACCCTTAAGTTTGAGCTAGTGGGCTGACGTTTGACACACTCGATCTTTGTGAATCTACCTTTCAGGGGAGGTCTCCCCCAAGTCTCTGGACGGTTGTGCGGCCGAGCGGCGACTGTCAAAGCATTCAGTTTCGCTCCAGTAGTAGGCCTTTATTGAATAAATTGTAAGATGACGACCTATGTGATTTCGGCAGAACTTTTGAACCCTTAAGTTTGAGCTAGTGGGCTGACGTTCAACACACTCGATCTTTGTGAATCCACCTTTAAGGGGAGGTCTCCCCCAAGTCTCTGGACGGTTGTGGGTCCGAGCGGCGACCGTCAAAGCATTCTGTTACGCTCCAGTAGTAGGCCTATATTGAGTAAATTGTAACATTACAACCTTTGTGATTTCGGCAAAACTTTTGAACCCTTAAGTTTGAGCGAGTGGGCTGACATTCGACACACTCGATCGTTGTGAATCCATCTTTCAGACGAGGTCTTTTACAAGCCTCTCGGAATTCGTGCGGCCGAAAGGCTTGCGTCAAAGCATTCCTTTTCGCTCCAGTAGTAGGCCTTTATTGACTAAATTGTAACATGACGACCTATGTGATTTCGGCAGAACTTTTGAACCCTTAAGTTTGAGCGAGTGGGCTGACGTTCGACATACTCGATCGATGTGAATCCACCTTTAAGGGGAGGTCTCCCCCAAGTCTCTGGACGGTTGTGGGTCCGAGCGGCGACCGTCAAAGCATTCCGTTACGCTCCAGTAGTAGGCCTTTTTTTGACTAAATTGTAACATTACGACCTTTGTGATTTCGGCATAACTTTTGAATCCTTAAGTTTGAGCGAGTGGGCTGACGTTCTTCACACTTGAACGTTGTGAATCCACCTTTCAGATGAGGTCTCTTCCAAGCCTCTCGGAGGTCGAGCGGCCAAAAGCCTAGCGTCAAAGGATTCCGTTTCTCTCCAGTAGTTGGCCTTTATTGACTAAATTGTAACATGACGACCTATGTGATTTCGGCAGAACTTTTGAACCCTTAAGTTTGAGATAGTGGGCTGACGTTCGACACACTCGATCTTTGTGAATCCACCTTTCATGGGAGGTCTCCCCCAAGTCTCTGGACGGTTGTGGGGCCTAGGGGCGACCGTCAAAGCATTCAGTTTCGCTCCAGTAGTAGGCCTTTATTGACTAAATTGTAACATTACGACCTATGTGATTTCGGCATAACTTTTGAAACCTTAAGTTTGAGCGAGTGGGCTGACATTCGACACACTCGGTCGTTGTGAATCCACCTTTCAGATGAGGTCTCTTCCAACCCTCTCGGAGGTCGTGCGGCCAAAAGCCTAGCGTCAAAGCATTCCGTTTCGCTCCAGTAGTTTGCCTTTATTGACTAAATTGTAACATGACGACCTATGTGATTTCGGCAGAACTTTTGAACCCTTAAGTTTGAGCTAGTGGGCTGACGTTTGACACACTCGATCTTTGTGAATCTACCTTTCAGGGGAGGTCTCCCCCAAGTCTCTGGACGGTTGTGCGGCCGAGCGGCAACCGTCAAAGCATTCAGTTTCGCTCCAGTAGTAGGCCTTTATTGACTAAATTGTAAGATGACAACCTATGTGATTTCGGCAGAACTTTTGAACCATTAAGTTTGAGCGAGTGGGCTGACATTCGACACACTCGATCGTTGTGAATCCACCTTTCAGATGAGGTCTCTTCCAAGACTGTCGGAGGTCGTGCGGCCAAAAGCCTAGCGTCAAAGCATTCCGTTTCGCTCTAGTAGTTGGCCTTTATTGACTAAATTGTAACATGACGACCTATGTGATTTCGGCAGTACTTTTGAACCCTTAAGTTTGAGCTAGTGGGCTGACGTTCGACACACTCGATCTTTGTGAATCCACCTTTCAGGGGAGGTCTCCCCCAAGTCTCTGGACGGTTGTGGGGCCGAGCGGCGACCGTCAAAGCATTCAGTTTCGCTCCAGTAGTAGGCCTTTATTGACTAAATTGTAAGATGACGACCTATGTGATTTCGGCATAACTTTTGAACCCTTAAGTTTGAGCGAGTGGGCTGACATTCGACACACTCGGTCGTTGTGAATCCACCTTTCAGATGAGGTCTCTTCCAACCCTCTCGGAGGTCGTGCGGCCAAAAGGCTAGCGTCAAAGCATTCTGTTTGGCTCCAGTAGTAGGCCTTTATTGACTAAATTGTAACATGACAACCTATGTGATTTCGGCAGAACTTTTGAACCCTTAAGTTTGAGCGAGTGGGCTGACGTTCGACATACTCGATCTTTGTGAATCTACCTTTCAGGGGAGGTCTCCCCCAAGTCTCTGGACGGTTGTGCGGCCGAGCGGCGACCGTCAAAGCATTCAGTTTCGCTCCAGTAGTAGGCCTTTATTGACTAAATTGTAACATGACGACCTATGTGATTTCGGCAGAACTTTTGAACCCTTAAGTTTGAGCTAGTGGGCTGACGTTCGACACACTCGATCTTTGTGAATCCACCTTTAAGGGGAGGTCTCCCCCAAGTCTCTGGACGGTTGTGGGTCCGACCGGCGACCGTCAAAGCATTCTGTTACGCTCCAATAGTAGCCCTTTATTGACTAAATTGTAACATTACGACCTTTGTGATTTCGGCATAACTTTTGAACCCTTAAGTTTGAGCGAGTGGGCTGAAATTCGACACACTCGATCGTTGTGAATCCACCTTTCAGACGAGGTCTTTTACAAGCCTCTCGGAGGTCCTGCGGCCGAAAGGCTTGCGTCAAAGCATTCCTTTTCGCTCCAGTAGTAGGCCTTTATAGACTAAATTGTAACATGACGACCTATGTGATTTCGGCAGAACTTTTGAACCCTTAAGTTTGAGCTCGTGGGCTGACGTTCTTCACACTCGAACGTTGTGAATCCACCTTTCAGATGAGGTCTCTTCCAAGCCTCTCGGAGGTCGTGCGGCCGAAAGGCTAGCGTCAAAGCATTCTGTTTCGCTCCAGTAGTAGGCCTTTATTGACTAAATTCTAACATGACAACCTATGTGATTTCGGCAGAACTTTTGAACCCTTAAGTTTGAGCTAGTGGGCTGACGTTCGACACACTCGATCTTTGTGAATCCACCTTTCAGGGGAGGTCTCCCCCAAGTCTCTGGACGGTTGTGGGGCCGAGCGGCGACCATCAAAGCATTCCGTTTCGCTCCAGTAGTAGGCCTTTATTGACTAAATTGTAACATGACAACCTATGTGATTTCGGCAGAACTTTTGAACCCTTAAGTTTGAGCGAGTGGGCTGACGTTCGACATACTCGATCTTTGTGAATCTACCTTTCAGGGGAGGTCTCCCCCAAGTCTCTGGACGGTTGTGCGGCCGAGCGGCGACCGTCAAAGCATTCAGTTTCGCTCCAGTAGTAGGCCTTTATTGACTAAATTGTAACATGACGACCTATGTGATTTCGGCAGAACTTTTGAACCCTTAAGTTTGAGCTAGTGGGCTGACGTTCGACACACTCGATCTTTGTGAATCCACCTTTAAGGGGAGGTCTCCCCCAAGTCTCTGGACGGTTGTGGGTCCGACCGGCGACCGTCAAAGCATTCTGTTACGCTCCAGTAGTAGGCCTTTATTGAATAATTTGTAACATTACGACCTATGTGATTTCGGCATAACTTTTGAACCCTTACGTTTGAGCGAGTGGGCTGACATTCGACACACTCGATCGTTGTGAATCCACCTTTCAGATGAGGTCTCTTCCAAGACTGTCGGAGGTCGTGCGGCCAAAAGCCTAGCGTCAAAGCATTCCGTTTCGCTCTAGTAGTTGGCCTTTATTGACTAAATTGTAACATGACGACCTATGTGATTTCGGCAGTACTTTTGAACCCTTAAGTTTGAGCTAGTGGGCTGACGTTCGACACACTCGATCTTTGTGAATCCACCTTTCAGGGGAGGTCTCCCCCAAGTCTCTGGACGGTTGTGGGGCCGAGCGGCGACCGTCAAAGCATTCAGTTTCGCTCCAGTAGTAGGCCTTTATTGACTAAATTGTAAGATGACGACCTATGTGATTTCGGCAGAACTTTTGAACCCTTAAGTTTGAGCGAGTGGGCTGACATTCGACACACTCGGTCGTTGTGAATCCACCTTTCAGATGAGGTCTCTTCCAACCCTCTCGGAGGTCGTGCGGCCAAAAGGCTAGCGTCAAAGCATTCTGTTTGGCTCCAGTAGTAGGCCTTTATTGACTAAATTGTAACATGACGACCTATGTGATTTCGGCAGAACTTTTGAACCCTTAAGTTTGAGCTAGTGGGCTGACGTTCGACACACTCGATCTTTGTGAATCCACCTTTAAGGGGAGGTCTCCCCCAAGTCTCTGGACGGTTGTGGGTCCGACCGGCGACCGTCAAAGCATTCTGTTACGCTCCAAAAGTAGGCCTTTATTGACTAAATTGTAACATTACGACCTTTGTGATTTCGGCATAACTTTTGAACCCTTAAGTTTGAGCGAGTGGGCTGAAATTCGACACACTCGATCGTTGTGAATCCACCTTTCAGACGAGGTCTTTTACAAGCCTCTCGGAGGTCCTGCGGCCGAAAGGCTTGCGTCAAAGCATTCCTTTTCGCTCCAGTAGTAGGCCTTTATTGACTAAATTGTAACATGACGACCTATGTGATTACGGCAGAACTTTTGAACCCTTAAGTTTGAGCTCGTGGGCTGACGTTCTTCACACTCGAACGTTGTGAATCCACCTTTCAGATGAGGTCTCTTCCAAGCCTCTCGGAGGTCGTGCGGCCGAAAGGCTAGCGTCAAAGCATTCTGCTTCGCTCCAGTAGTAGGCCTTTATTGACTAAATTCTAACATGACAACCTATGTGATTTCGGCAGAACTTTTGAACCCTTAAGTTTGAGCTAGTGGGCTGACGTTCGACACACTCGATCTTTGTGAATCCACCTTTCAGGGGAGGTCTCCCCCAAGTCTCTGGACGGTTGTGGGGCCGAGCAGCGACCATCAAAGCATTCCGTTTCGCTCCAGTAGTAGGCCTTTATTGACTAAATTGTAACATGACGACCTATGTGATTTCGGCAGAACTTTTGAACCCTTAAGTTTGAGCGAGTGGGCTGACGTTCGACATACTCGATCGATGTGAATCCACCTTTAAGGGGAGGTCTCCCCCAAGTCTCTGGACGGTTGTGGGTCCGAGCGGCGACCGTCAAAGCATTCCGTTACGCTCCAGTAGTAGGCCTTTATTGACTAAATTGTAACATTACGACCTTTGTGATTTCGGCATAACTTTTGAACCCTTAAGTTTGAGCAAGTGGGCTGACATTCGACACACTCGATCGTTGTGAATCCAACTTTCAGATGAGGTCTCTTCCAAGCATCTCGGAGGTCGTGCGGCCAAAAGGCTAGCGTCAAAGCATTCCGTTTGGCTCCAGTAGTAGGCCTTTATTGACTAAATTGTAACATGACAACCTATGTAATTTCGGCAGAACTTTTGAACCCTTAAATTTGAACTAATGGGTTGACGTTCGCCACACTCGATCATTGTGAATCCACCTTTCAGGGGTGGTCTCCCCCAAGTCTCTGGACGGTTGTGGGGCCGAGCGGCGACCGTCAAAGCATTCCGTTACGCTCCAGTAGTAGGCCTTTATTGAATAATTTGTAACATTACGACCTATGTGATTTCGGCATAACTTTTGAACCCTTACGTTTGAGCGAGTGGGCTGACATTCGACACACTCGATCGTTGTGAATCCACCTTTCAGATGAGGTCTCTTCCAAGACTGTCGGAGGTCGTGCGGCCAAAAGCCTAGCGTCAAAGCATTCCGTTTCGCTCTAGTAGTTGGCCTTTATTGACTAAATTGTAACATGACGACCTATGTGATTTCGGCAGTACTTTTGAACCCTTAAGTTTGAGCTAGTGGGCTGACGTTCGACACACTCGATCTTTGTGAATCCACCTTTCAGGGGAGGTCTCCCCCAAGTCTCTGGACGGTTGTGGGGCCGAGCGGCGACCGTCAAAGCATTCAGTTTCGCTCCAGTAGTAGGCCTTTATTGACTAAATTGTAAGATGACGACCTATGTGATTTCGGCAGAACTTTTGAACCCTTAAGTTTGAGCGAGTGGGCTGACATTCGACACACTCGGTCGTTGTGAATCCACCTTTCAGATGAGGTCTCTTCCAACCCTCTCGGAGGTCGTGCGGCCAAAAGGCTAGCGTCAAAGCATTCTGTTTGGCTCCAGTAGTAGGCCTTTATTGACTAAATTGTAACATGACAACCTATGTGATTTCGGCAGAACTTTTGAACCCTTAAGTTTGAGCGAGTGGGCTGACGTTCGACATACTCGATCTTTGTGAATCTACCTTTCAGGGGTGGTCTCCCCCAAGTCTCTGGACGGTTGTGCGGTCCGAGCGGCGACCGTCAAAGCATTCTGTTACGCTCCAAAAGTAGGCCTTTATTGACTAAATTGTAACATTACGACCTTTGTGATTTCGGCATAACTTTTGAACCCTTAAGTTTGAGCGAGTGGGCTGAAATTCGACACACTCGATCGTTGTGAATCCACCTTTCAGACGAGGTCTTTTACAAGCCTCTCGGAGGTCCTGCGGCCGAAAGGCTTGCGTCAAAGCATTCCTTTTCGCTCCAGTAGTAGGCCTTTATTGACTAAATTGTAACATGACGACCTATGTGATTACGGCAGAACTTTTGAACCCTTAAGTTTGAGCTCGTGGGCTGACGTTCTTCACACTCGAACGTTGTGAATCCACCTTTCAGATGAGGTCTCTTCCAAGCCTCTCGGAGGTCGTGCGGCCGAAAGGCTAGCGTCAAAGCATTCTGTTTCGCTCCAGTAGTAGGCCTTTATTGACTAAATTCTAACATGACAACCTATGTGATTTCGGCAGAACTTTTGAACCCTTAAGTTTGAGCTAGTGGGCTGACGTTCGACACACTCGATCTTTGTGAATCCACCTTTCAGGGGAGGTCTCCCCCAAGTCTCTGGACGGTTGTGGGGCCGAGCGGCGACCATCAAAGCATTCCGTTTCGCTCCAGTAGTAGGCCTTTATTGACTAAATTGTAACATGACGACCTATGTGATTTCGGCAGAACTTTTGAACCCTTAAGTTTGAGCGAGTGGGCTGACGTTCGACATACTCGATCGATGTGAATCCACCTTTAAGGGGAGGTCTCCCCCAAGTCTCTGGACGGTTGTGGGTCCGAGCGGCGACCGTCAAAGCATTCCGTTACGCTCCAGTAGTAGGCCTTTATTGACTAAATTGTAACATTACGACCTTTGTGATTTCGGCATAACTTTTGAACCCTTAAGTTTGAGCGAGTGGGCTGACATTCGACACACTCGATCGTTGTGAATCCAACTTTCAGATGAGGTCTCTTCCAAGCATCTCGGAGGTCGTGCGGCCAAAAGGCTAGCGTCAAAGCATTCCGTTTGGCTCCAGTAGTAGGCCTTTATTGACTAAATTGTAACATGACAACCTATGTAATTTCGGCAGAACTTTTGAACCCTTAAATTTGAACTAATGGGTTGACGTTCGCCACACTCGATCATTGTGAATCCACCTTTCAGGAGTGGTCTCCCCCAAGTCTCTGGACGGTTGTGGGGCCGAGCGGCGACCGTCAAAGCATTCCGTTACGCTCCAGTAGTAGGCCTTTATTGAATAATTTGTAACATTACGACCTATGTGATTTCGGCATAACTTTTGAACCCTTACGTTTGAGCGAGTGGGCTGACATTCGACACACTCGATCGTTGTGAATCCACCTTTCAGATGAGGTCTCTTCCAAGACTCTCGGAGGTCGTGCGGCCAAAAGCCTAGCGTCAAAGCATTCCGTTTCGCTCCAGTAGTTGGCCTTTATTGACTAAATTGTAACATGACGACCTATGTGATTTCGGCAGCACCTTTGAACCCTTAAGTTTGAGATAGTGGGCTGACGTTCGACACACTCGATCTTTGTGAATCCACCTTTCATGGGATGTCTCCCCCAAGTCTCTGGACGGTTGTGGGGCCTAGCGGCGACCGTCAAAGCATTCAGTTTCGCTCCAGTAGTAGGCCTTTATTGACTAAATTGTAACATTACGACCTATGTGATTTCGGCATAACTTTTGAACCCTTAAGTTTGAGCGAGTGGGCTGACATTCGACACACTCGGTCGTTGTGAATCCACCTTTCAGATGAGGTCTCTTCCAACCCTCTCGGAGGTCGTGCGGCCAAAAGCCTAGCGTCAAAGCATTCCGTTTCGCTCCAGTAGTTGGCCTTTATTGACTAAATTGTAACATGACGAACTATGTGATTTCGGCAGAACTTTTGAACCCTTAAGTTTGAGCTAGTGGGCTGACGTTTGACACACTCGATCTTTGTGAATCTACCTTTCAGGGGAGGTCTCCCCCAAGTCTCTGGACGGTTGTGCGGCCGAGCGGCGACCGTCAAAGCATTCAGTTTCGCTCCAGTTGTAGGCCTTTATTGACTAAATTGTAAGATGACGACCTATGTGATTTCGGCAGAACTTTTGAACCCTTAAGTTTGAGCTAGTGGGCTGACGTTCGACACACTCGATCTTTGTGAATCCACCTTTAAGGGGAGGTCTCCCCCAAGTCTCTGGACGGTTGTGGTTCCGAGCGGCGACCGTCAAAGCATTCTGTTACGCTCCAGTAGTAGGCCTTTATTGAGTAAATTGTAACATTACAACCTTTGTGATTTCGGCATAACTTTTGAACCCTTAAGTTTGAGCGAGTGGGCTGACATTCGACACACTCGATCGTTGTGAATCCACCTTTCAGACGAGGTCTTTTACAAGCCTCTCGGAGGTCGTGCGGCCGAAAGGCTTGCGTCAAAGCATTCCTTTTCGCTCCAGTAGTAGGCCTTTATTGACTAAATTGTAACATGACGACCTATGTGATTTCGGCATAACTTTTGAACCCTTAAGTTTGAGCGAGTGAGCTGACATTCGACACACTCGGTCGTTGTGAATCCACCTTTCAGATGAGGTCTCTTCCAACCCTCTCGGAGGTCGTGCGGCCAAAAGCCTAGCGTCAAAGCATTCCGTTTCGCTCCAGTAGTTGGCCTTTATTGACTAAATTGTAAGATGACGACCTACGTGATTTCGACAGAACTTTTGAACCCTTAAGTTTGAGCTAGTGGGCTGACGTTCGACACACTCGATCTTTGTGAATCCACCTTTAAGGGGAGGTCTCCCCCAAGTCTCTGGACGGTTGTGGGTCCGAGCGGCGACCGTCAAAGCATTCTGTTACGCTCCAGTAGTAGGCCTTTATTGAGTAAATTGTAACATTACAACCTTTGTGATTTCGGCAAAACTTTTGAACCCTTAAGTTTGAGCGAGTGGGCTGACATTCGACACACTCGATCGTTGTGAATCCACCTTTCAGACGAGGTCTTTTACAAGCCTCTCGGAATTCGTGCGGCCGAAAGGCTTGCGTCAAAGCATTCCATTTCGCTCCAGTAGTAGGCCTTTATTGACTAAATTGTAACATGACGACCTATGTGATTTCGGCAGAAATTTTGAACCCTTAAGTTTGAGCGAGTGGGCTGACGTTCGACATACTCGATCGATGTGAATCCACCTTTAAGGGGAGGTCTCCCCCAAGTCTCTGGACGGTTGTGGGTCCGAGCGGCGACCGTCAAAGCATTCCGTTACGCTCCAGTAGTAGGCCTTTATTGACTAAATTGTAACATTACGACCTTTGTGATTTCGGCATAACTTTTGAACCCTTAAGTTTGAGCGAGTGGGCTGACATTCGACACACTCGATCGTTGTGAATCCAACTTTCAGATGAGGTCTCTTCCAAGCATCTCGGAGGTCGTGCGGCCAAAAGGCTAGCGTCAAAGCATTCCGTTTGGCTCCAGTAGTAGGCCTTTATTGACTAAATTGTAACATGACAACCTATGTAATTTCGGCAGAACTTTTGAACCCTTAAATTTGAACTAATGGGTTGACGTTCGCCACACTCGATCATTGTGAATCCACCTTTCAGGGGAGGTCTACCCCAAGTCTCTGGACTTTTGTGGGGCCGAGCGGCGACCGTCAAAGCATTCCGTTACGCTCCAGTAGTAGGCCTTTATTGAATAATTTGTAACATTACGACCTATGTGATTTCGGCATAACTTTTGAACCCTTACGTTTGAGCGAGTGGGCTGACATTCGACACACTCGATCATTGTGAATCCACCTTTCAGATGAGGTCTCTTCCAAGACTCTCGGAGGTCGTGCGGCCAAAAGCCTAGCGTCAAAGCATTCCGTTTTGCTCCAGTAGTTGGCCTTTATTTACTAAATTGTAACATGACGACCTATGTGATTTCGGCAGAACTTTTGAACCCTTAAGTTTGAGCTAGTGGGCTGACGTTCGACACACTCGATCTTTGTGAATCCTCCTTTAAGGGGAGGTCTCCCCCAAGTCTCTGGACGGTTGTGGGTCCGAGCGGCAACCGTCAAAGCATTCTGTTACGCTCCAGTAGTAGGCCTTTATTGAGTAAATTGTAACATTACAACCTTTGTGATTTCGGCATAACTTTTGAACCCTTAAGTTTGAGCGAGTGGGCTGACATTCGACACACTCGATCGTTGTGAATCCACCTTTCAGACGAGGTCTTTTACAAGCCTCTCGGAGGTCGTGCGGCCGAAAGGCTTGCGTCAAAGCATTCCTTTTCGCTCCAGTAGTAGGCCTTTATTGACTAAATTGTAACATGACAACCTATGTAATTTCGGCAGAACTTTTGAACCCTTAAATTTGAACTAATGGGTTGACGTTCGCCACACTCGATCATTGTGAATCCACCTTTCAGGGGAGGTCTACCCCAAGTCTCTGGACGGTTGTGGGGCCGAGCGGCGACCGTCAAAGCATTCCATTACGCTCCAGTAGTAGGGCTTTATTGAATAATTTGTAACATTACGACCTATGTGATTTCGGCATAACTTTTGAACCCTTACGTTTGAGCGAGTGGGCTGACATTCGACACACTCGATCGTTGTGAATCCACTTTTCAGATGAGGTCTCTTCCAAGACTCTCGGAGGTCGTGCGGCCAAAAGCCTAGCGTCAAAGCATTCCGTTTCGCTCCAGTAGTTGGCCAATATTGACTAAATTGTAACATGACGACCTATGTGATTTCGGCAGAACTTTTGAACCCTTAAGTTTGAGCTCGTGGGCTGACGTTCTTCACACTCGAACGTTGTGAATCCACCTTTCAGATGAGGTCTCTTCCAAGCCTCTCGGAGGTCGTGCGGCCGAAAGGCTAGCGTCAAAGCATTCCGTTTCGCTCCAGTAGTAGGCCTTTATTGACTAAATTGTAACATGACAACCTATGTGATTTCGGCAGAACTTTTGAACCCTTAAGTTTGAGCTAGTGGGCTGACGTTCGACACACTCGATCTTTTTGAATCCACCTTTCAGGGGAGGTCTCCCCCAAGTCTCTGGACGGTTGTGGGTCCGAGCGGCGACCGTCAAAGCATTCCGTTACGCTCCAGTAGTAGGCCTTTATTGACTAAATTGTAACATTACGACCTATGTGATTTCGGCATAACTTTTGAACCCTTAAGTTTGAGCGAGTGGGCTGAGATTCGACACACTCGGTCGTTGTGAATCCAACTTTCAGATGAGGTCTCTTCCAACCCTCTGGGAGGTCTTACGGCCAAAAGGCTAGCGTCATAGCATTCCGTTTGGCTCTAGTAGTAGGCCTTTATTGACTAAATTGTAACATGACAACCTATGTAATTTCGGCAGAACCTTTGAACCCTTAAGTTTGAACTAATGGGTTGACGTTCGCCACACTCGATCATTGTGAATCCACCTTTCAGGGGAGGTCTCCCCCAAGTCTCTGGACGGTTGTGGGGCCGAGCGGCGACCGTCAAAGCATTCCGTTACGCTCCAGTAGTAGGCCTTTATTGACTAAATTGTAACATTACGACCTATGTGATTTCGGCATAACTTTTGAACCCTTACGTTTGAGCGAGTGGGCTGACATTCGACACACTCGATCGTTGTGAATCCACCTTTCAGATGAGGTCTCTTCCAAGACTCTCGGAGGTCGTCCGGCCAAAAGCCTAGCGTCAAAGCATTCCGTTTCGCTCCAGTAGTTGGCCTTTATTGACTAAATTGTAACATGACGACCTATGTGATTTCGGCAGAACTTTTGAACCCTTAAGTTTGAGCTAGTGGGCTGACGTTTGACACACTCGATCTTTGTGAATCTACCTTTCAGGGGAGGTCTCCCCCAAGTCTCTGGACGGTTGTGCGGCCGAGCGGCGACCGTCAAAGCATTCAGTTTCGCTCCAGTAGTAGGCCTTTATTGACTAAATTGTAACATGACGACCTATGTGATTTCGGCAGAACTTTTGAACCCTTAAGTTTGAGCGAGTGGGCTGACGTTCGACATACTCGATCGATGTGAATCCACCTTTAAGGGGAGGTCTCCCCCAAGTCTCTGGACGGTTGTGGGTCCGAGCGGCGACCGTCAAAGCATTCCGTTACGCTCCAGTAGTAGGCCTTTATTGACTAAATTGTAACATTACGACCTTTGTGATTTCGGCATAACTTTTGAACCCTTAAGTTTGAGCGAGTGGGCTGACATTCGACACACTCGATCGTTGTGAATCCAACTTTCAGATGAGGTCTCTTCCAAGCATCTCGGAGGTCGTGCGGCCAAAAGGCTAGCGTCAAAGCATTCCGTTTGGCTCCAGTAGTAGGCCTTTTTTGACTAAATTGTAACATGACAACCTATGTAATTTCGGCAGAACTTTTGAACCCTTAAATTTGAACTAATGGGTTGACGTTCGCCACACTCGATCATTGTGAATCCACCTTTCAGGGGAGGTCTCCCCCAAGTCTCTGGACGGTTGTGGGGCCGAGCGGCGACCGTCAAAGCATTCCGTTACGCTCCAGTAGTAGGCCTTTATTGAATAATTTGTAACATTACGACCTATGTGATTTCGGCATAACTTTTGAACCCTTAAGTTTGAGCGAGTGGGCTGACATTCGACACACTCGATCGTTGTGAATCCACCTTTCAGATGAGGTCTCTTCCAAGACTGTCGGAGGTCGTGCGGCCAAAAGCCTAGCGTCAAAGCATTCCGTTTCGCTCCAGTAGTTGGCCTTTATTGACTAAATTGTAACATGACGACCTATGTGATTTCGGCAGTACTTTTGAACCCTTAAGTTTGAGCTAGTGGGCTGACGTTCGACACACTCGATCTTTGTGAATCCACCTTTCAGGGGAGGTCTCCCCCAAGTCTCTGGACGGTTGTGGGGCCGAGCGGCGACCGTCAAAGCATTCAGTTTCGCTCCAGTAGTAGGCCTTTATTGACTAAATTGTAACATTACGACCTATGTGATTTCGGCATAACTTTTGAACCCTTAAGTTTGAGCGAGTGGGCTGACATTCGACACACTCGGTCGTTGTGAATCCACCTTTCAGATGAGGTCTCTTCCAACCCTCTCGGAGGTCGTGCGGCCAAAAGGCTAGCGTCAAAGCATTCTGTTTGGCTCCAGTAGTAGGCCTTTATTGACTAAATTGTAACATGACAATCTATGTGATTTCGGCAGAACTTTTGAACCCTTAAGTTTGAGCGAGTGGGCTGACGTTCGACATACTCGATCTTTGTGAATCTACCTTTCAGGGGAGGTCTCCCCCAAGTCTCTGGACGGTTGTGGGGCCGAGCGGCGACCGTCAAAGCATTCAGTTTCGCTCCAGTAGTAGGCCTTTATTGACTAATTTGTAACATTACGACCTATGTGATTTCGGCATAACTTTTGAACCCTTAAGTTTGAGCGAGTGGGCTGACATTCGACACACTCGATCGTTGTGAATCCACCTTTCAGTTGAGGTCTCTTCCAAGACTGTCGGAGGTCGTGCGGCCAAAAGCCTAGCGTCAAAGCATTCCGTTTCGCTCCAGTAGTAGGCCTTTATTGACTAAATTGTAACATGACGACCTATGTGATTTCGGCAGAACTTTTGAACCCTTAAGTTTGAGCTCGTGGGCTGACGTTCTTCACACTCGAACGTTGTGAATCCACCTTTCAGATGAGGTCTCTTCCAAGCCTCTCGGAGGTCGTGCGGCCGAAAGGCTAGCGTCAAAGCATTCTGTTTCGCTCCAGTAGTAGGCCTTTATTGACTAAATTCTAACATGACAACCTTTGTGATTTCGGCAGAACTTTTGAACCCTTAAGTTTGAGCTAGTGGGCTGACGTTCCACACACTCGATCTTTGTGAATCCACCTTTCAGGGGAGGTCTCCCCCAAGTCTCTGGACGGTTGTGGGGCCGAGCGGCGACCATCAAAGCATTCCGTTTCGCTCCAGTAGTAGGCCTTTATTGACTAAATTGTAACATGACGACCTATGTGATTTCGGCAGAACTTTTGAACCCTTAAGTTTGAGCGAGTGGGCTGACGTTCGACATACTCGATCGATGTGAATCCACCTTTAAGGGGAGGTCTCCCCCAAGTCTCTGGATGGTTGTGGGTCCGAGCGGCGACCGTCAAAGCATTCCGTTACGCTCCAGTAGTAGGCCTTTATTGACTAAATTGTAACATTACGACCTTTGTGATTTCGGCATAACTTTTGAACCCTTAAGTTTGAGCGAGTGGGCTGACATTCGACACACTCGATCGTTGTGAATCCAACTTTCAGATGAGGTCTCTTCCAAGCATCTCCGAGGTCGTGCGGCCAAAAGGCTAGCGTCAAAGCATTCCGTTTGGCTCCAGTAGTAGCCCTTTATTGACTAAATTGTAACATGACAACCTATGTAATTTCGGCAGAACTTTTGAACCCTTAAATTTAAACTAATGGGTTGACGTTCGCCACACTCGATCATTGTGAATCCACCTTTCAGGGGAGGTCTCCCCCAAGTCTCTGGACGGTTGTGGGGCCGAGCGGCGACCGTCAAAGCATTCCGTTACGCTCCAGTAGTAGGCCTTTATTGAATAATTTGTAACATTACGACCTATGTGATTTCGGCATAACTTTTGAACCCTTACGTTGGAGCGAGTGGGCTGACATTCGACACACTCGATCGTTGTGAATCCACCTTTCAGATGAGGTCTCTTCCAAGACTCTCGGAGGTCGTGCGGCCAAAAGCCTAGCGTCAAAGCATTCCGTTTCGCTCCAGTAGTTGGCCTTTATTGACTAAATTGTAACATGACGACCTATGTGATTTCGGCAGAACTTTTGAACCCTTAAGTTTGAGATAGTGGGCTGACGTTCGACACACTCGATCTTTGTGAATTCACCTTTCAGGGGATGTCTCCCCCAAGTCTCTGGACGGTTGTGGGGCCTAGCGGCGACCGTCTAAGCATTCAGTTTTGCTCCAGTAGTAGGCCTTTATTGACTAAATTGTAACATTACGACCTATGTGATTTCGGCATAACTTTTGAACCCTTAAGTTTGAGCGAGTGGGCTGACATTCGACACACTCGGTCGTTGTGAATCCACCTTTCAGATGAGGTCTCTTCCAACCCTCTCGGAGGTCGTGCGGCCAAAAGCCTAGCGTCAAAGCATTCCGTTTCGCTCCAGTAGTTGGCCTTTATTGACTAAATTGTAACATGACGACCTATGTGATTTCGGCAGAACTTTTGAACCCTTAAGTTTCAGCTAGTGGGCTGACGTTTGACACACTCGATCTTTGTGAATCTACCTTTCAGGGGAGGTCTCCCCCAAGTCTCTGGACGGTTGTGCGGCCGAGCGGCGACCGTCAAAGCATTCAGTTTCGCTCCAGTAGTAGGCCTTTATTGACTAAATTGTAAGATGACGACCTATGTGATTTCGGCAGAACTTTTGAACCCTTAAGTTTGAGCTAGTGGGCTGACGTTCGACGCACTCGATCTTTGTGAATCCACCTTTAAGGGGAGGTCTCCCTCAAGTCTCTGGACGGTTGTGGGTCCGAGCGGCGACCGTCAAAGCATTCTGTTACGCTCCAGTAGTAGGCCTTTATTGAGTAAATTGTAACATTACAACCTTTGTGATTTCGGCATAACTTTTGAACCCTTAAGTTTGAGCGAGTGGGCTGACATTCGACACACTCGATCGTTGTGAATCCAACTTTCAGATGAGGTCTCTTCCTAGCATCTCGGAGGTCGTGCGGCCAAAAGGCTAGCGTCAAAGCATTCCGTTTGGCTCCAGTACTAGGCCTTTATTGACTAAATTGTAACATGACAACCTATGTAATTTCGGCAGAACTTTTGAAGCCTTAAATTTGAACTAATGGGTTGACGTTCGCCACACTCGATCATTGTGAATCCACCTTTCAGGGGAGGTCTACCCCAAGTCTCTGGACGGTATTGGGGCCGACCGGCGACCGTCAAAGCATTCTGTTACGCTCCAGTAGTAGGCCTTTATTGAGTAAATTGTAACATTACAACCTTTGTGATTTCGGCATAACTTTTGAACCCTTAAGTTTGAGCGAGTGGGCTGACATTCGACACACTCGATCGTTGTGAATCCACCTTTCAGACGAGGTCTTTTACAAGCCTCTCGGAGGTCGTGCGGCCGAAAGGCTTGCGTCAAAGCATTCGTTTTCGCTCCAGTAGTAGGCCTTTATTGACTAAATTGTATCATGACGACCTATGTGATTTCGGCATAACTTTTGAACCCTTAAGTTTGAGCGAGTGGGCTGACATTCGACACACTCGATCGTTGTGAATCCACCTTTCAGACGAGGTCTTTTACAAGCCTCTCGGAGGTCGTGCGGCCGAAAGGCTTGCGTCAAAGCATTCCTTTTCGCTCCAGTAGTAGGCCTTTATTGACTAAATTGTAACATGACGACCTATGTGATTTCGGCAGAACTTTTGAACCCTTAAGTTTGAGCGAGTGGGCTGACGTTCGACATACTCGATCGATGTGAATCCACCTTTAAGGGGAGGTCTCCCCCAAGTCTCTGGACGGTTGTGGGTCCGAGCGGCGACCGTCAAAGCATTCCGTTACGCTCCAGTAGTAGGCCTTTATTGACTAAATTGTAACATTACGACCTTTGTGATTTCGGCATAACTTTTGAACCCTTAAGTTTGAGCGAGTGGGCTGACATTCGACACACTCGATCGTTGTGAATCCAACTTTCAGATGAGGTCTCCTCCTAGCATCTCGGAGGTCGTGCGGCCAAAAGGCTAGCGTCAAAGCATTCCGTTTGGCTCCAGTAGTAGGCCTTTATTGACTAAATTGTAACATGACAACCTATGTAATTTCGGCAGAACTTTTGAACCCTTAAATTTGAACTAATGGGTTGACGTTCGCCACACTCGATCATTGTGAATCCACCTTTAAGGGGAGGTCTACCCCAAGTCTCTGGACGGTTGTGGGGCCGACCGGCGACCGTCAAAGCATTCCGTTACGCTCCAGTAGTAGGCCTTTATTGACTAAATTGTAACATTACGACCTTTGTGATTTCGGCATAACTTTTGAACCCTTAAGTTTGAGCGAGTGGGCTGACATTCGACACACTCGATCGTTGTGAATCCAACTTTCAGATGAGGTCTCTTCCAAGCATCTCGGAGGTCGTGCGGCCAAAAGGCTAGCGTCAAAGCATTCCGTTTGGCTCCAGTAGTAGGCCTTTATTGACTAAATTGTAACATGACAACCTATGTAATTTCGGCAGAACTTTTGAACCCTTAAATTTGAACTAATGGGTTGACGTTCGCCACACTCGATCATTGTGAATCCACCTTTCAGGGGAGGTCTCCCCCAAGTCTCTGGACGGTTGTGCGGCCGAGCGGCGACCGTCAAAGCATTCAGTTTCGCTCCAGTAGTAGGCCTTTATTGACTAAATTGTAAGATGACGACCTATGTGATTTCGGCATAACTTTTGAACCCTTAAGTTTGAGCGAGTGGGCTGACATTCGACACACTCGATCGTTGTGAATCCACCTTTCAGTTGAGGTCTCTTCCAAGACTGTCGGAGGTCGTGCGGCCAAAAGCCTAGCGTCAAAGCATTCCGTTTCGCTCCAGTAGTAGGCCTTTATTGACTAAATTGTAACATGACGACCTATGTGATTTCGGCAGAACTTTTGAACCCTTAAGTTTGAGCTCGTGGGCTGACGTTCTTCACACTCGAACGTTGTGAATCCACCTTTCAGATGAGGTCTCTTCCAAGCCTCTCGGAGGTCGTGCGGCCGAAAGGCTAGCGTCAAAGCATTCTGTTTCGCTCCAGTAGTAGGCCTTTATTGACTAAATTCTAACATGACAACCTTTGTGATTTCGGCAGAACTTTTGAACCCTTAAGTTTGAGCTAGTGGGCTGACGTTCCACACACTCGATCTTTGTGAATCCACCTTTCAGGGGAGGTCTCCCCCAAGTCTCTGGACGGTTGTGGGGCCGAGCGGCGACCATCACAGCATTCCGTTTCGCTCCAGTAGTAGGCCTTTATTGACTAAATTGTAACATGACGACCTATGTGATTTCGGCAGAACTTTTGAACCCTTAAGTTTGAGCGAATGGGCTGAGGTTCGACATACTCGATCGATGTGAATCCACCTTTAAGGGGAGGTCTCCCCCAAGTCTCTGGACGGTTGTGGGTCCGAGCGGCGACCGTCAAAGCATTCCGTTACGCTCCAGTAGTAGGCCTTTATTGACTAAATTGTAACATTACGACCTTTGTGATTTCGGCATAACTTTTGAACCCTTAAGTTTGAGCGAGTGGGCTGACATTCGACACACTCGATCGTTGTGAATCCAACTTTCAGATGAGGTCTCTTCCAAGCATCTCCGAGGTCGTGCGGCCAAAAGGCTAGCGTCAAAGCATTCCGTTTCGCTCCAGTAGTAGGCCTTTATTGACTAAATTGTAACATGACAACCTATGTGATTTCGGCAGAACTTTTGAACCCTTAAGTTTGAGCTAGTGGGCTGACGTTCGACACACTCGATCTTTGTGAATCCACCTTTCAGGGGAGGTCTCCCCCAAGTCTCTGGACGGTTGTGGGTCCGAGCGGCGACCGTCAAAGCATTCCGTTACGCTCCAGTAGTAGGCCTTTATTGACTAAATTGTAACATTACGACCTATGTGATTTCGGCATAACTTTTGAACCCTTAAGTTTGAGCGAGTGGGCTGAGATTCGACACACTCGGTCGTTGTGAATCCAACTTTCAGATGAGGTCTCTTCCAACCCTCTGGGAGGTCTTACGGCCAAAAGGCTAGCGTCATAGCATTCCGTTTGGCTCTAGTAGTAGGCCTTTATTGACTAAATTGTAACATGACAACCTATGTAATTTCGGCAGAACCTTTGAACCCTTAAGTTTGAACTAATGGGTTGACGTTCGCCACACTCGATCATTGTGAATCCACCTTTCAGGGGAGGTCTCCCCCAAGTCTCTGGACGGTTGTGGGGCCGAGCGGCGACCGTCAAAGCATTCCGTTACGCTCCAGTAGTAGGCCTTTATTGACTAAATTGTAACATTACGACCTATGTGATTTCGGCATAACTTTTGAACCCTTACGTTTGAGCGAGTGGGCTGACATTCGACACACTCGATCGTTGTGAATCCACCTTTCAGATGAGGTCTCTTCCAAGACTGTCGGAGGTCGTGCGGCCAAAAGCCTAGCGTCAAAGCATTCCGTTTCGCTCCAGTAGTAGGCCTTTATTGACTAAATTGTAACATGACGACCTATGTGATTTCGGCAGAACTTTTGAACCCTTAAGTTTGAGCTCGTGGGCTGACGTTCTTCACACTCGAACGTTGTGAATCCACCTTTCAGATGAGGTCTCTTCCAAGCCTCTCGGAGGTCGTGCGGCCGAAAGGCTAGCGTCAAAGCATTCAGTTTCGCTCCAGTAGTAGGCCTTTATTGACTAAATTGTAACATGACGACCTATGTGATTTCGGCAGAACTTTTGAACCCTTAAGTTTGAGCGAGTGGGCTGACGTTCGACATACTCGATCGATGTGAATCCACCTTTAAGGGGAGGTCTCCCCCAAGTCTCTGGACGGTTGTGGGTCCGAGCGGCGACCGTCAAAGCATTCCGTTACGCTCCAGTAGTAGGCCTTTATTGACTAAATTGTAACATTACGACCTTTGTGATTTCGGCATAACTTTTGAACCCTTAAGTTTGAGCGAGTGGGCTGACATTCGACACACTCGATCGTTGTGAATCCAACTTTCAGATGAGGTCTCTTCCAAGCATCTCGGAGGTCGTGCGGCCAAAAGGCTAGCGTCAAAGCATTCCGTTTGGCTCCAGTAATAGGCCTTTTTTGACTAAATTGTAACATGACAACCTATGTAATTTCGGCAGAACTTTTGAACCCTTAAATTTGAACTAATGGGTTGACGTTCGCCACACTCGATCATTGTGAATCCACCTTTCAGGGGAGGTCTCCCCCAAGTCTCTGGACGGTTGTGGGGCCGAGCGGCGACCGTCAAAGCATTCCGTTACGCTCCAGTAGTAGGCCTTTATTGACTAAATTGTAACATTACGACCTATGTGATTTCGGCATAACTTTTGAACCCTTACGTTTGAGCGAGTGGGCTGACATTCGACACACTCGATCGTTGTGAATCCACCTTTCAGATGAGGTCTCTTCCAAGACTCTCGGAGGTCGTCCGGCCAAAAGCCTAGCGTCAAAGCATTCCGTTTCGCTCCAGTAGTTGGCCTTTATTGACTAAATTGTAACATGACGACCTATGTGATTTCGGCAGAACTTTTGAACCCTTAAGTTTGAGCTAGTGGGCTGACGTTTGACACACTCGATCTTTGTGAATCTACCTTTCAGGGGAGGTCTCCCCCAAGTCTCTGGACGGTTGTGCGGCCGAGCGGCGACCGTCAAAGCATTCAGTTTCGCTCCAGTAGTAGGCCTTTATTGACTAAATTGTAACATGACGACCTATGTGAATTCGGCAGAACTTTTGAACCCTTAAGTTTGAGCGAGTGGGCTGACGTTCGACATACTCGATCGATGTGAATCCACCTTTAAGGGGAGGTCTCCCCCAAGTCTCTGGACGGTTGTGGGTCCGAGCGGCGACCGTCAAAGCATTCCGTTACGCTCCAGTAGTAGGCCTTTATTGACTAAATTGTAACATTACGACCTTTGTGATTTCGGCATAACTTTTGAACCCTTAAGTTTGAGCGAGTGGGCTGACATTCGACACACTCGATCGTTGTGAATCCAACTTTCAGATGAGGTCTCTTCCAAGCATCTCGGAGGTCGTGCGGCCAAAAGGCTAGCGTCAAAGCATTCCGTTTGGCTCCAGTAATAGGCCTTTTTTGACTAAATTGTAACATGACAACCTATGTAATTTCGGCAGAACTTTTGAACCCTTAAATTTGAACTAATGGGTTGACGTTCGCCACACTCGATCATTGTGAATCCACCTTTCAGGGGAGGTCTCCCCCAAGTCTCTGGACGGTTGTGGGGCCGAGCGGCGACCGTCAAAGCATTCCGTTACGCTCCAGTAGTAGGACTTTATTGAATAATTTGTAACATTACGACCTATGTGATTTCGGCATAACTTTTGAACCCTTAAGTTTGAGCGAGTGGGCTGACATTCGACACACTCGATCGTTGTGAATCCACCTTTCAGATGAGGTCTCTTCCAAGACTGTCGGAGGTCGTGCGGCCAAAAGCCTAGCGTCAAAGCATTCCGTTTCGCTCCAGTAGTTGGCCTTTATTGACTAAATTGTAACATGACGACCTATGTGATTTCGGCAGTACTTTTGAACCCTTAAGTTTGAGCTAGTGGGCTGACGTTCGACACACTCGATCTTTGTGAATCCACCTTTCAGGGGAGGTCTCCCCC